>NC_064863.1:64748350-64918350 GCF_024139225.1 Suncus etruscus | reverse complement strand
GTGGAAATTTTCAAATTGCAACCAAATAAACCTAGCAAAGAACTGGCAGAGTTGGTGATGTTCATGGCACAGGTAAGGTTATAAATTTAAAAAGGGACCAGTGATTAAGTAGTTTGTAAAATATTTTTTCCCAGTAATACTCAGCATCATTCCATTTGGGAATGGAAACTTAATTGAATATATGAATACACATATGCATATGTACATATGTTTTTTAAACTTTCCTTTTTTTTGAAAAGTTTATTTGTTCCAGTGTTTGAGTTAGATCAACAGTAATCTAACTTACTGCTTGCTGTTTGCCTATCATCTGTCTCCTTTTCAGAAAAAAAAAAAAAAGGCAAAATTGCTCAGCACACACTTTCTCCCCCCTCTCTCCCAAGAAATTTGCCTTTAAGTGAACAGAGAAAAAGCTCCTGAGAAAACTATGAGGCTTTTTACTTCTCTCCACTCGGGATCATCTTTCCAATGACCCAAAGGGGGCACTGTCTCAGCTGACAAGCTTTTATTAGCATTTTTCATAGGAACAAGCCAGAGGAAAAAATTCAAGCTGTTTGTGTTTTCTTTAGAACAATGATAAAAACAAGTTCTGAATCATGTTAAAAATATTTCACTAGGGTTAGAGGAAATGTAAACCGGTTGAAGGAGGAAAAGAGATGACTTGGAAGCATTTACCTCAGTAATAGTGTTCTACTCTACTTTTGCAGAACATCCTAAATACTTGCATGTGCATTAAAGGAAAGAAAAAGAAACTTCAGAAGAGCTTTTGCTTTCTTACAGATTGGTCACTGCTATCCAGAACACTTAAGTAACTTTCCTCAGGAGCTGAAAGATCTTCTCTCCTGCAATCACACTGTGTTGGATCCAGATCTTCGAATGGTAGGGCCAGTATTAGGATTAATAAATTGTCCTGTGTTCCATGTGTATATAAGATATTTGTCTAAGGAGAAAAACCTCTCGGCCAGACATTTTAAAACTACAAATTGGGGGTGGGGAGGGGGAGGGAGGTAAAAAAAAAATAAAAACTACAAAATCAACATGTGTTTATTTCAACATAATCCTTTCATCAAGCTGGAAAGATAGTATATGAAGGCAGAGCACTTGCCTTGCAAGTGGCCATCCCAGGTTTGATTCCAACATAAACATAAATCCCCAAGGTCAAACAGGAGTGAGCCCTGAGCACAGCCCTGGGGTACCCAAATGCACCCCCCATTCATGCTACAAAAAAATATATACAAAAAAACATTTTTATTAAGAAACTAAAAATAGGGGCCCGGAGAGAATAGCACAGCGGTGCTTGCCTTGCAAGCAGCCGATCCAGAACCTAAGGTGGTTGGTTCGAATCCCGGTGTCCCATATGGTCCCCCGTGCCTGCCAGGAGTTATTTCTGAGCAGACAGCCAGGAGTAACCCCTGAGCACAGCCGGGTGTGACCCAAAAACCAAAAAAAAGAAACTAAAAATAGAGACTTTGTAATTAACATTTCTCTTTAGATAAAGCATTTATAAATCAATTTAGAACAAACTATCAGCCTCTTTATGCTATTTATTAGTTACCAATTCTTAGTAGCCATTGTATTTTCTATCTGTGTACTTTCTGATTTCCAGATTTTTTTTTTTTTGTGGTTTTTTGGGTCACACCCGGCAGTGCTCAGGGGTTATTCCTGGCTCCAGGCTCAGAAATTGCTCCTGGCAGGCACGGGGGACTATATGGGACGCTGGGATTCGAACTGATGACCTCCTGCATGAAAAACAAACGCCTTACCTCCATGCTATCTCTCCGGCCCCCAGAATAGTTTTAATCATCCCCAGGTTATGTTTTTATTTTATTTGTTTTTACTTACACATTTAGACTTTTTTTTGTTTTTTGGACCATACCCGAGAGGGTGTGCTCAGGGGTTACTCCTGGCTGTCTGCTCAGAAATAGCTCCTGGCAGGCACGGGGGACCATATGGGACACCGGGATTCGAACCAATCACCTTAGATCCTGGGTCGGCTGCTTGCAAGGCAAACGCCACTGTGCTATCTCTCCGGGCCCACATTTAGACTATTTAACAAAATAAATAACAAAGCAAAACAAAACGTTCATAAATGTTAATTTTTGTTTACTCCATTGACTCAGATAATATTAACTTACATTTTTGTTTCTTTGATGCTGCATTTTAATGTACTTTGTATTAATTTATCTTTGAACATTATTTTAATGTTAAAATTATGTTATGGGGGCCCTGACTACTAGGAATAGAATGCTTGCTTTGCATATAACCAACCCAGGTTCAATCCCTTTCATCCCAAGTGATGAAACCTGAACCCACTAGTGAACCCACTAGTAATTGATCCATGAGCACAACCAAATGTGTCACAAAACTAATAAAATCATGTTATGTTAAAATTATGACTATGTAGTCATTGGGAACTTTATAGTGCTTTTACCAGTGACACTAATGTTTGTAAAATTATCCTGGCTGGACTTGGGGAGATAACTAAGTGGTGGAGAAGGCACCAAACTCTGGATTTATTCCCTGTTAGCTCATTCCCCCAGCACCACTGGGAATAGCCTTGGTGGCTGCCAAGCCTGAACTCCTCGCTGTCAGTCCTGCACTGCTGCCTGGAGCTTTACCAGGAATGACTTTGCCTCTATTCCTACCAAATACAGCTGGATATGGTTCAATCTCCGGCATCCCATATGGTCCTCCAAGCCTGCCAGGAGTGATTTCTGAATGCAGAGTCTGAAGTTACATCTGAGTACTACTGTGTGTAGCCCCCCCCCCAAACCAAATACATATTATCCTACTGTTTTGGCACAAATAATTCAAACCCATTCTATTTTTCCTGTTCAAGAATGGGTATTAATTTCCTCCAGGAGTTTCTTGTTCCATCTAATGAAGAATAGCTTTACAATTTTTTTCTGTTTGGGTTTTGGGAGGTCATATCCTTGGATCTGTGGGACTGTTCCAGATTATCCTTGGGGGACTATATTCTGCTGGGTCTCAATTCTGGACCTCCTGCATGCAGAGCAAGCATTCAGCCATTGAGTGATCTCCCTAGGCAAACTAAATGATAAAATAAAAACCTTAAAAGTTGGTATGATTAAGAATATTACAACTATTATACTATACTCTGTATTGACAGTATTGTAAAAGAATGTTTTGTCAGAACACAAATTCATATTGATTCTACCAATTAACGTGTTATATGGTTATCTTTTTTTGATTCATTGATCGCTTTGGTTTTGTTGAATGTTGACTTTTTTCTCTGGCCTTCCTCAGTCACTAAATGGGTTAGATTATGCTTTTTTATTTTATGATACAACTATGAAATAAAACTTCATATGCATTTACTCAACTAGTTTATCCTTCTGCTCCCTCAATATAAGGCTCATGACCCCTGAGCGCCGCCAGGTGTGGCCCAAAAACCAAATATACATATTATGTATGTACGTGTATATATAAGGCTCATTAAAAGGCTTAATTATATATGTGTGTGTGTGTGTGTGTGTATATATATATATATATATATATATATATTGCATATATATATGGCTCATGAGAATGGAGGCTAGTTTGGGCTGTGTCAATAGAATGCATTGAATTCCTTTGGGGAGTGCATAATTCATTGTTTTCATCCTACTTCAAGTCCCTCATTATCTTATAGTATGTTTTCACTTCTCTCCTAAGACATTTTGCAAGGCTTTGATCTTACTAAGAAATAAGAATCTCATCAATCCTTCAAGCTTATTAGAACTCTTCTTTGAACTTCTGCGTTGCCATGATAAGTTGCTGCGAAAGGTAAAAAGTAAAGTTCCTTTTTTTCTTCACATCTCATTCCCTTTGCAGTGACATAAAATTTGTAGTATTTGTAAATCCTTGTACTCCTGATACGTTATATTGTTGGACACAGTTAGAAACAGTTTTTACAGGAGAGCTTTACTCTTATTAGCATTTACTCAATTAGCATTTGACTGTTTGCCTTATATCAGATAAATTCTTGAAATTTTTTATATATTTTTTATATATTGATTTATATATTTATTATTCACAAACCCTGTGAGATCAAGATAATGATGATATTGGTGGTGATTAGTAAGGATTATTTTGCATATAAAAAGACTGAAGAACTGGGTCTGAGTGATAGCACAAAAGCAGGACATTTGCCTCGCATGAGGCCGACCAGGAACGGACTGGTGTTAAATTCCCGGCATCCCATGTGGTCCCCAAGCCTGCCAGGGATGATTTTTTAATTTAGAGCCAGTAGTAACCTCTGAGCACCACAGGGGTGACCCAAAAACCAAACCAAACAAAATAAAAAAAAAAACCTCAAGAACAGTAATGAAACCAGGGGTCACATATCCTCAGAGTGCTGAGAGTAGAAAAACAAATAAAGTTGGGTTCCACAGGCTGCTACTCACTGCAATGTGAAAGCATGAAAGCAAGATATATAATCAGTTTCATTACCCCCCTACCAAAAAAATACACAGAAAATTCTACTAAATATTAATTACGATTTCCCTGTACTTTGTACTTATATGAGTAAGATCAGGAGCCAAAGGTTTCTGGGGCCGGAGCCATACTACAGCAGGTATGTTATTTGCTTCAAACCTGGCTGACCCAGGTTTGATCTCCCATGTGGTCTCCTGAGTCTGCCAGGAATAATAGCTGAGTACAGAACCAGGATTAAGCCCAGCACTGCCGGGTGTTATCTCCCCCCAAAACAAACAAACAAAACAAAAATGCCAAAAAAGGTTTTTGAAGTTTTAAAAAGTAAATCTTGGGCTGGAGTGATAGCATAGCAGTAAGGCATTTGCCTTGCACACAGCCAACCCAGGATGAACGGTGTTTCGATTTCCCGCATCCTGTATGGTTCCCTGGGGCCGGAGAGATAGCATGGAGGTAAGGTGTTTGCCTTGCATGCAGAAGGTCAGTGGTTCGAATCTCGGCTTCCCATATGGTCCCCTGAGCCTGCCAGGAGCAATTTCTGAACATAGAGACAGGAGTAACCTCTGAGTGCTGCCTGGTGTGACCCAAAAAACCTATATGGTTCCCCAAGCCTGCCAGAACAATTTCTCAGTGCAGAGTGAGGAGTAAACCTCTGAGTGCCCGTGAGTATGACACCCCCCAAATAAATATTTGGGTCCAGGGAAATAGCTCAGGGGACAGAGGCACATGCCTTGCATTCACAGACCCTGATCCCTGGCACTTGTTGCCCCCCAGAAAATTCTGGGTGTAGTATTGGGGATCCCCAGCATTGCTGGCCCTGAGCAGATTATCAGGCCGTAACACGGAGCTCTCCAAGTGGCCTAGATTCTGAGTATCACTGGGAGTGTCCCCAGAACCCCCTGAGCATTACTTATGGCCCCTTTCTTAAACCCTCACATAAAAGGAAAACTTTATAAATTATTTTTACTGACTTAAAATGTTTTCCTAAGTATTAAGAGACTACCACCATGTGGTTGTTATAGTAGTTGTACTTCTTAGTCTAGTAGAAGTCTTCCATAGAAAGAGATTTTGAATGCCAGTGATATCTGTATTTTCAATAGAGATATATAGTTAGATGCTTATAAATGGGACCATTTTTCTTTCTTGTTTTAAATAATAACTATTGAGATACAATTTACATATATTATCTATTTATTTTTTTAAATTGTCATTGAGTTTATTCCCATCTCTTTTTATATATATAATCTTTAATCACCATGATGAGTACAAGCATGTTTGTAGTTGGGTTTCGGTATCATCTGTTTAAAGCATACAGTTTGATTCTCAAGGTCTTGTTTTCAAGATGACCACAGAAAGAACTATATGTCAGTCCATAGTAATATAAAGACAGTGGATACTGTCTTTATCGTTTTGCAAGTGACTGGTTTTGATCCTTAGCATTGCATTTTGTTCTTTAAGCACCACCAAAAGTGAATCCAGAGCTCAGAGCCAGGAATAAGCCCTGAGCACTGCCAGGTGTGGCCCAAAAAATGAGATAAAAAAAAAAAACAGTACTCAGGTTATGCCAGAAAAAGCATTAATACTGTGCCATGTCCAGAGATAAAGCTAGTAAGAGTTTTTCATTCAAAATATAGAGACTATAGTCAACAGGCATATTTTCAGAGTGAGTGCATTTGAACCTTACGTAGCTCCCAAGCCATATCTGGAATGACTTTACTGTAAGTAATGCCATTCACAGCACTGTAGTTGAGTATCAACCTTCTGAGGTCCAAAGTCACCTGCATTTGCACCAACCCTGGCAGCTACTAGTATACTTTTAACTTCTAAATTTGCACTACTTTGTACATTTCATGTCAATGCAAAGTAGGTGGTGGCACCCCTGGAAAATGCTGGAAGAATCTAGGGGATCAGTAGTACCTCAGATGTAATTGTTGTTGGGGGTGTTTGCTTGCTTAAATTAGAAGGTATCTTTCCAGGAGGGCAGTGCATAATTTCTCCCCACTACCCCCCCGAAAGGGAGCTGTAGACAAATAAGTCTGGGAACCTCTGTTGTAGCTTATAATGGTACTTCATGTGTTGCCAAATAATGCTCAGTTTCTGATTATACTATATTTGAATATACTATATTTGACTTATTCATCAGTAAATAGATACTTGTGTTGTTTCTCGTTTTGTCTGTTATCATTACGCATAATGCTATGAATATATGTGAACTTGGTGTAGAAATGTTTTCAGTTTTTTGGGTATATAATTCGTTGTTCAATTGTTTGGTTACATGGTAACTCCATGCTTAATCTTCTGAAGACAGCTTTTATTTTTGCTTTTTTGGTTTGCTTTATTTGTGATAGACTTAAAAGTAGGTTAAAAAAACAGAAATTCTATTATAACAATTATGCCTTTCTTCAAATTGAACATAATTAGAAGTATTGCTTAATGAGTTTATGTTTTTATTTTCCCCAGACTTTATACACACATATTGTGACTGACATCAAGAACATAAATGCAAAACACAAGAACAATAAAGTGAACGTGGTAAGTACCTTTTTGGTTTCTAAGTTTATGGCATTGTGCTATCAGTGTAGTGAGTGTGCTGTCTCCGTTATTTTCCTAGGTATTACAAAATTTCATGTACACCATGTTAAGAGACAGCAATGCAACTGCAGCTAAGATGTCATTGGATGTGATGATTGAACTCTACAGAAGGAATATCTGGTAACATATCTATATGTCTCTTGAGAAGTATAATCCTTTACTCATTTGTAACTCCTAAAGCACATACACAAATTTTTTTGACCTCTCACTCTTTAATATATCTCTAGCATGGTGTAAGTCAGCAGTAAAAATTCAGAGGCAATCCAAATGACTGAGGACAATATTGACTAATTTTGTCTTGTTTTGTTTGGACCATACCTGAAGTACTCAGGGGCTACTCCCAGCTTGGTGCTGGAGGTTGTTCCTGACTGTGTTCAGACAACCAGATGGTACTGAGGATCAAACTCAACTTTCTTCCATGAAAGAACTTTGATCAATCTCTTAGCCCTGGCTACTATCTTTTTTTTTTTTTTTTGTGTGGTTTTTGGGTCACACCCGGCAGTGCTCAGGGGTTACTCCTGGCTCCATGCTCAGAAATTGCTCCTGGCAGGCACGGGGGACCATATGGGACACCTGGATTCGAACCAATGACCTTCTGCATGAAAGGCAAATGCCTTACCTCCATGCTATCTCTCCGGGCCCCTGGCTACTATCTTAAGCACTTCTATTTTATATCTCAAGTACAGTACAATGCCGTTTATTTTGAATTTTCCTCATTTTGCCAGTAAGGAAAGTAAAGTTCTTATAAAGTTTAACCTAGTAGCAAGAGAAAAGCAGAGCTTAAATTCAAACTTACGTCTGACTTTGAATTCTGTTTTCTGCCTACTCTGAACTCTGAATAATATCGAGTCAGTTTACTCCATAACTGGATCCCTTGTATGCTCCTGGCATTTGAGCTATTTCTCTGGTTCTTCTTTCAAAAAAGATTCTTTATTATTTTTATTAGTTTACAGTACTATACAATTTTAGAGTTTAGTCTCCACAACTCTAGATATGTGTTAACTCCACACAGTCACCGCCCAGCAGCCAAAAAATCCTTAATTTATTCTTTCCACCCCCACCCATTGATTCCCTCTAGTAAACACCCTGGTTTCCTTCAAGTAGAGGGATCAGTTTTATTGTTATATGCCACGTTGTTTCCATTCATTATTTATATTGCACATAGGAATGATAATTTGTCTGATAATGCCTTATTTGACTTGTACTGTTCAGTTGCCTCAAATTTCACCTGTGTTGTTCCAAATAATGCAATTTTATTTTTTTAACAGCAATGTAATATTCTTTTTTTTTTTTTTTTTTTTTTTTTTGGTTTTTGGGTCACACCCGGCAGTGCTCAGGGGTTACTCCTGGCTCCATGCTCAGAAATTGCTCCTGGCAGGCACGGGGGACCATATGGGACGCCGGGATTTGAACCGATGACCTTCTGCATGAAAGGCAAACGCCTTACCTCCATGCTATCTCTCCGGCCCCGAGCAATGTAATATTCTATTGAGATATAAACTGCAGCTTCTTTTTCTAGCCATCAATTAATGAACATTTATATAGTTTGGTATTTTGACTATTGTGTATATAATACTGCTATGGGTATGCAAAGATTTTTTTCAATTAATGTTTTCGTGTTCTGCAGATAAATTTTCAGGAGTGGTATTCTTGAATCATATGGTAATTTTCTTAAGGAATCTTTAGACCATTTTCCTCAAAAGCTGAACTCATATATATCCTTACCAAAAGCCTATTTGAGTTCCTTTTATTCCACAGCCTTACCAACAACTAGTTTTCAATTTTTTTGATACAGGCACTTTTCCTTATATTAAATAATATTTATTATGGCTTTGTTGTACTTTTTCCAAATGAGTACTATTGAACACTTTTTCATGTGTTGAGCCATCTGTACGCCTTCTTTTGAAAAGTCTTTTCTCACATTTCTGATTGGATTATTGATTTTTTTCTTGTTGATTTGTGTGGGTTATTTATATATTTTGGATATTAACCCTTTGTCAGGCTTCTGCCAGTTTGCTAGGTTGTCTTAATATCTTTAAATTGATTTTATGATAGTTTATTTTGCTGTCTAAAATTTTTTAAGTTCCATATAGGCCCATTTTATTCTTGCTTTTCTCCCCCTTAGCATTGAAGTAGCCTTTCTGACTGTGTCTGAATACGTCATCTCTCTTTTGTTTTCTATATTTTATGATACTAGATTTTTTTTTCCTTAGACTTGCTTCTTTATTTTAGGTAGGTTGCTCCAGCTTTGTTGAGTTTATGCTGATTCTGCTCAGTTCTTTGGGTTATCTTCTCCTATTGTGTCTTTAAGCATGTTCTTCCATAAATAGGATGTCATTTTCTTTGAGCAGTTCAGTTTTCCCTTCCAATGGTTGAAGGTTTTTTGTTTTTTGTTTTTTGCCTGAAGAATTTTTGTGCTTACACTTTTTGATTAGCTTTTGTTTTCCTATAGATGGTGTTGTGACTTTAGATTGGAATTATGCCTTCCTTCCTTCCTTGCTATCTTCCTTCCTTCATCCTTCCCTCCCTTCTTTATTCCCTCCTTTCTTTCTCTCTTTTTTTTGTTTGTTTTTTGGGGCTACATCCAGCAGCACTAGGACTTACTCCTTAGTCAGGGGATCATATGGAATGTGGGGATCAAAACCCTGACAGTCCTGGGTCAGCCACATGCAAGGCAAATGCCCTACCACTGTGCTACTATTCTGGCCCCCTCCTTTCTTTCTCTCTTTCTTTAATTACTTTTTATTTTGTTTGGGGGGGGGCATACCTAATGGTGCTCAAGAATTACTTATGGCTCTGAAGTCAGAAATAGTTCCTGGCAGGCTGAGGGAAAGGGGAACCATGAGATGCCAGGAATGGAACCTGGGTCTTTCCTAGGTCAGCCATATGCAAGGCAAAGGCCTTAACACTGTGCTATCTTTCCAGCTGCTTAATTACATAATGTAAAAGATAGTTACACATCTCTTTTTGTTTGTTTTGGACCACACCCAGCAATGCCCAGGGGCTTTTCCTGGCATTGGTCCAATAATGACCCCTAGAGGTGCTGGGAGGAGTATAGGTTAAGTATCTGTGAACTGTTTATCTAAAAGTTGGGTAATTATAACAGTATGGGGATAACTGTGTATAACAAAAGGCAATAAATGGGAGCTGGAGCAATAGTACAGTGGGTAGGACATTTGTCTTGCACATAGCCTACCTGGTTTTGATCTCCAGCATCCAATATATCCCTGAGTGCCAGGAATAATTTCTGAGCACAGAGCCAGGAGTAACCCCTGAGCGCCACTGGGTGTGGCCCCAAAAACCTAAATAAATGAATGAATGAATGAATGGCAATAAGAATAAATAAAAATATTCGAGGGTCTGCTGTATAAGACAGTTTGTATATTTCATGAATCTTCACAATATCATATAAGAATAACTAATAACTGATGAATGTGAAAACCAAAAACCAAACAAATAAGAATTGAAATTCTTCAATTAGCTTTTCTCAATGGCAGTGTAGTCGTTTTATATTTCATATTTATCTGTGATTGACTTCTGTGACCCTTGACTTTTTAAATGATTATAACTTCTAACAGGTATATTAAGAATGCTGCATATTTTGTGCCATTTTCTTTGTTATGAGATACACTAGAATAAATCTTGATTCACTCATTATTTTCCTCCAGGAATGATGCCAAAACAGTCAATGTTATCACAACTGCTTGTTTCTCAAAGGTCACCAAGGTGAGCCTCATAGGGCTGTCTTCTTCTTGCTGATAGGAGGGAGGATGGATGTGGCGAGTGCGGAAGGAGTGTGTGAACATGTGATCTGCATTAATGTTTGCTCTCTGCTTCAAATGCTTCCCTGCTTCCTTTCTACACCAGAGGAGTCCAAACAATAAGCATGAGGTTTTGGGCTTTTCTTTTTCTCCAGAAAAAAAAATTAAGAAAGCTTTGACCGATCGATTTTTGATTTATTAAAGTAGCACTCACTGGTTTATAACATTTTATATGTTACAGACATAGATCTTTATTAATCAGCATCTAAATGCACTACATCATGTTCATCACAAAAAGGCTAGCTTCCTCCGTCGTAATTTATGGAATGTGTGTCAAGTGTTACTTGTTAAGTGATAGCTTAAATGTTTAATTTGTTTCTTTGATTATTCTTCCATTCGGTTAGGGCAAAGCTGGCAGAATTTGATAAACATCTTTAGCTTTCTGTTAGAATGGGTACTATGTGGGTACTATATGGGTACTATTTTTTTTTTTTTTTTTTTTTGGTTTTTGGGCCACACCCATTTGACGCTCAGGGGTTACTCCTGGCTATGCGCTCAGAAGTCGCTCCTGGCTTGGGGGACCATATGGGACGCCGGGGGATCGAACCGCGGTTCGTCCTAGGCTAGCGCAGGCAAGGCAGGCACCTTACCTCTAGCGCCACCGCCCGGCCCCCACTATGTGACTTTTTTATGAGTCATATAGGTATACTCAATAATCTTTTAGAAACGTAGCAACTTTGTAGAGCCTGACTGTTTTAAATATTACATACTTCTAAGATAAGTCCAGAAAGCATGTTTTAAGAAAAAAATGATCCCAAGTTCCTTCACTGATTTTTTTTTATAGACAAAAGTTTCCTTTGTAAGCTGGGTTAAGTAACTGATTTTGTTCTTTTTGGTAGATATTAGTTGCTGCTTTGACATTCTTCCTTGGGAAAGATGAGGAGGAGAAACAGGGCAGTGATTCAGAATCTGAGGTTAGTTTAATTATGTGTGTGTTTAATTTGTCAGATTTCACTATTGCTTTTATTTATTTATTTTGGGTTTGGGGCTACACCCTATGATGCTCAGGCGTTATTCCTGATATGAGCTCAGAAATCACTCTTGCCTTGGGGCACCATATGGGATACCTGGCTATCTAATTGTAGTCTGTCCTAGATTAGTGCATGTAAGGCAAATGCCCTACTGCTTGCTTCGGACCCTAAAGGGAGAAATTTTTTTTTTTTTTTTTTGGTTTTTGGGCCACACCTGGTGACGCTCAGGTGTTATTCCTGGCTATGCTTTCAGAAATTGCTACTGGCTTGGGGGATCATATGGGACTCCAGGGGATCGAACCGAAGTCCGTCCTAGGATAGCACGGGCAAGGCATACGCCTTCCCGCTTGCATCACCACTCCTGCCCAGGGAGAAATTCTTAATAGTATTTTCCATTTTGGTATTTTAAGAATGTCTGTAATAAAATATTTTAATTATTTTTTAATCAATATATATATATGTGAATAATGCATCTTTTTGTGTGTGTGTTTATAATTAAATCTAAGGCCTCATGCATTTAAGGCATGTTAAATCCCCAGCTGAGCAACACATTATTACCATAAGTTTTTGTAAAATATATCATAAGAAGAAATTTATCTTTACTGTCTTAGTTTTACTACCCACTTTTTTATAGGTAGCCACTTTATTTTCTGTGCCTTGATACATGGATATGTGTATATACTGTCTTTTATGTATAGTGGAATTTAAAGTATACAAATAATATATATTTTATAACTTGCTTTATGTATAAATGCATTGGTATACTGTTGCACTTGGATCTTATATTAGCACATATAGAACTAATTCATTTTTTTGAAACTACATAATTTCAGAATACGAATGTATTATAGTTTAAATACCTCCTTGCTAATTAACATTTCCAGTTACTCTTTTCAAGATAAGTTGTTTTCTGTTTGCATAACTAAATTTAAAAAATATATAAAGGGCCCAGAGAGATAGCACAGCGGCGTTTGCCTTGCAAGCAGGCGATCCAGGACCAAAGGTGGTTGGTTCGAATCCCGGTGTCTCATATGGTCCCCCATGCCTGCCAGGAGCTATTTCTGAGCATAGAGCCAGGAGTAACCCCTGAGCATCGCCGGGTGTGGCCCAAAAAAAACCAAAATATATATATAAAGGCAAAAACTGATGCTATAGTAAAATGCTTTGTTTCTGTTTATGCATATAGACACATTTTTTGTTATTGAATTTGTAAGATATATAAAGTTCATTTACTTTTAAGTAGAAAGAAGTGGTTGATCAGATTGTTCTTTGCTTCTGTGAGAATTTTTTTTCTGCAATTTCTTCTTTAGGATGAAGGACCAAAAGCCAGAGACCTGCTCGTGCAGTATGCCACGGGAAAGAAAAGCTCCAAAAACAAGAAGAAATTGGAAAAGGCGATGAAAGTGCTTAAGGTATAGACTAGTACCTGGGGAATGAGGTGGAATTGTTGAAATGTATTTTTTAGAAAACTCTTGAAAATCAAACTCTTGATATCAAAAAGTTTTGAGTAGAAATGTATAAGTTTTTGCATAATTCTGTATGAGAAAATATTTCCTGAGGTTTAGACTTTAAAGATAAAACTCTCCATATTTTCTTCTTTATTTTTTTTTTTTTCGGTTTTTCGGCCATACCCAGTGATGCTCAGGGGTTACTCCTGGCTATGCGCTCAGAAATCGCTCCTGGCTTGGTGGGGGGACCATATCGGTTGCCGGGGGATCGAGCCGAGGTCCATCCTAGGCTAGCGTGGACAAGGCAGACACCTTACCACATGTGCCACCGCTCTGGTCCCTCTTCTAAATTTTTTTGAAACAAAAGATTTATTTCTTTTAAGTAGTGTGGTAGTATTTTGCACTTAAGTGCATTTAATCAAAAGGACCTTCTTACTGTAAATAATATATAAGTAGGCTTTTTTCTCCTTTTCAGAAACAAAAGAAGAAGAAAAAAACCAGAGGTGTTTAATTTTTCAGCTATTCACTTGATTCATGATCCCCAAGGTATAATTACAATTTCCCAACTTCTTTGTTGGGCTATTTTGTTTCTTACCTTTAAAATTACCAGGAATTATAATCTCCCTGGCACTTACTGTGCAATAATAAATGCTTGACTTTTGTAAAATGGTTGTAATCTATAGAACGGAGGCAGTGATTATTCACTTCTGAAACAGGGATTTCAGTTCATAGAAACTTAAGAAAAATGTGGAAGAATAGCTCTCTCTGTAACTCAGGTCTTCAGTTTGAGAGGGCATTTGCCCAGGTGGCAACTTAACATTTTTATTTTGCTTGTGTCTCTCTTTTCAAAGACTGATCTGTGAAAAGGAGATTCCATTTTAGAACATTTGTTCTTAGTTCTGTCAATTGGAATCATCTAAGGAATCCCCAAGATTGTACTGGTGCTTGAATTTTCTTATCCCAGACTATCAACTAAATGTTTGTGTGGGGTATATCTAGGCTCTGGGACTTGAAATGCTTCCAGCGGTGCTCTGATCCAAAGCTTCTTGGTGTGGGTCATGACCCCAGTGCAGTTACATAGCTGAAAGTGGGGATGACAAAATAAATATTGGCAATGGTAAAAGACTTCCAAACATACCTCATCCAAAAATTAATTCGGAATTAGCAAGATAGTTCCAAACATTGTTTATGGATTTGCTAGCTCATGTTGTGTTTCCCAGCAGTCTCAAGTAGAAAGTTTAAGCTTTCCTGCACTGAACTAGTAAAGGACATATCAAAGGATCTCTGCATTAGTGGTTCCCTATAAGGTGTGATAGTGCCCCCTAGAGGAGTTTTGGAGGTGGTGTCTCTTCCTGCTTAAAAGTACCATATTTTCCAACGTTTAAGACGACATTTTAACCCATGAAAAACTTGTTAAAAGTTGGGGGTCGTCTTATACGCCGGTATACCGCACGCTGAAACTTACTCCAGCTTCAGGGACGAGTGATCCAGCCCCCTCGTACCGCTGGCATCCCTCTGTTCAGCTTTTGAACAGCATCCTCTATTCAGAGGAAGAACCCTGTCTCCTAGCTGTCCTGTTAGTCACTGCACTCCAGCCACTGGCTCTTGGAGGAGCCCTCTCCCTGCTCACAATGTAGATCACTGTTTTTTGTTTGTTTATTTGGTTGGTTGGTTGTTTGGTTTTTGGGCCACACCCTGTGGTGCTCAGGGGTTACTCCTGGCTCTATGCTCAGAAATAGCTCCTGGCAGGCACAGGGGACCATATGGGACACCGGGATTCGAACCAACCACCTCTGGTCCTGGATCGGCTGCTTGCAAGGCAAACGCCGCTGTGCTATCTCTCCGGGCCCCAGATCACTGTTTTATGTTTAGATGTTTGATGACAAATAGCCTTATGTTTATAAGTGACAGTTTCCAGCTAAGTACATGCATGAGTTAAGTATTTGAATGAAAATTTCCATATTGAAATCAAACGTTACGTTTTTTAATTTTCATTTGGTGTGCATTAAAAGAGAGGTAGTCTTATACAGCGACCATAGCCCCAAACCTATATTTTAACAGGAAAAGTAGGGGGTCGCCTGGGAACGGTGGGGGGCGGGGCTACTGAGTATTTTTCTGAAAGAGGTTAGTTGTGCCAATACTTTAGGAATCTGAGTTCTGGGTGGTGTTGTTTCTAAAATTCATTGAGTAGGCACTATTGATTCACCTCTGGCTGCAGAGTGATTTTAGATAGAGCAGTCCCTAACTGCCTTTCCATACACAGTGTGCTTCTGATACTGTCTTTTCCAGATTTCGCAGAAAAACTGCTGAAGCAGTTGGAGAGCTCTAAGGAGAGGTTCGAAGTGAAGATGATGCTCATGAACCTCATCTCCAGACTAGTGGGAATTCATGAGGTTTGGATGATGTTATGCCTCTTAGTGAATCGGAATTAACAAAGCCAGTAAGAAGAGCAGGGGCTTAATTTGATCTCTCCACTCTCTTTAATTCATAACATTTGCTGAAGAAGAGCTTTCACTCTGAAATACCTGTTTCTGTCGCTTGTTTTTTGGCATCTGAGTACAGATGTTAAATCATCCATATTTTCAGTTTATGACAGACTTTTCTATCATACTTTCTACCTTAATTTTATTGTTTTGTTTAATCTATTTGATTGATTTTTTTGAGTCAACATTTCCTTTTATGTGTCAAAATATGTATTTTTGCATTTTTCTTCACTCTTCATTTCTTTCCAGATTTTGAAACAACCTTAGTAGACAAGTTTTATTTGTTGGGTACATATATATGGACACTTAAGCTAACTGCCATTGTGGGAAAGAAGAGATTCCCCAAAATTAGGTCATCAAGAAACAACTGTTGAAGTTGTACATCATTTGCTCTTGTAACTGGAGCTCCTTTGAAAAACACTGATTATTTTGCTTTCATCAAACATTTTGTGTTGAAAAAGGAAAGTGAAAGGTTATTTTAAAAATCAAACCAGCATATCTATCTTTAAAAATGATAGTACAGGGCCCAGAGCGATAGCACAGTGGGGAGGCCATTTGCCTTGCATGTGGCTGACCTGGACTCGATCCCAGCATCCCATATGGTGCCCCCAAGCCTGCCTGGAGTGATTCCTGAGCACAGAATCAAGAGTAGCCCCTGAGCACAACCAGCTGTGCTTCCCCCCCCCCAAAAAAAAAAAAAAAACTAAATAAGAATGAAAGTACAGGCTGGAGATCTAGATCAAAGGAATAGACTGCATGTCTGGCATACACAAGGCCCCAGTTTTGATGATCTCTGGCCCTGCATGACCTCCTAAGCACTTACCTAAGCATGCTAGGTATAGTCCTAGTGGCTCCCAACACTATTAGGCACCCCAAAGAAAGTACACATTAAAGCACTTACTCCTTTTGTTTATGCATTTACTTATGTTTTGCTATATTTTATATATATAAATATATATAGTAAATATATAGTATAAATAAATATATAAGTTTATATATAAATGTAGTATAAATAAATATAGTAAATATATATTTTACATATATATACACAAATATATGTGTATGTGTATTTATATTTACTTATATTTGCAATCTGGTTATCAAACCCAGGGCTTCTTATGTGCAGAGCAGAAGCTCTGCCCTTGAATTATATCCCCAGCCTGTAGTTGTCTGTTTTAAGAACAATTTGACATTTCAGTAAAAACATTGCTTTTTCTCCATGGGCTGGAGCCTTTGAGAAGCCTACTAGATTAATGTTACATTTGTGTAGTTATTCCACGTTAGATCTGAATGAGATTGGTAAGGAAGCAGAAGCGATTTGTGGTTTAGGCATAGTTCCATGAAAATGATACTGGAGTTTTGCAGATAATTATCATTATACATCTGCCTTTATGTTGAACTCAACTCCAGAGTGTTGGCATTTTGTCTCTAAATTTTGGGTCTTTTAGGAATTAATCCACTCTGTTTAAACTGGTATGCAATCATAAAACTAGACTGCGGGTCTTTTGCTTTCAATTATGTTAAATGCTATTCAAATATTTTTGCCCTTACCTTGAAGCCTGAATATTAGTAGTTTTGTGGATTGGGGAAATAACTTAGTGGGAGATTACTGTGTTGAGGCACCGAATTTGATCCCCAGAATAAAAAGGAAGAAAATAATTAATCCTTTTCCTTCCTATAGTTCTCTTTCTTTTTGAAACTAAAGAAATTAGTTTGGTAGTCACATAACATTTAAGGTAGGCTACTGTTACTTTTATTTTTTTATTCCTTTTTAACACCTGGCTTATTCTGCATATGTTTCTTCCTCCTTCAGAAATTATATTAGGATTGCCTAGTACAGCACATTGAATGATTTTGAGGCATGAAACCATTAAAAAAAATTAAAGTCAGTGCATTCTTTCCACAGCTTTTCCTCTTCAACTTCTATCCCTTCCTCCAAAGGTTTCTGCAGCCACACCAAAGAGGTAAGCCTTCCATATTCCTTTGGTGGCCTAGAGGCTAGAATAAATATCCAAAGTCTTTTGTTCTAGAATTATTAAAGACTTAATTAAAAATAAGGGTCTGGAGTGATAGTGGGTAGGACATTTTTCTTGCACACAGCTGACTCAGATTAAATCTCCAACATCCCATATGGTCCCCTGAGCCTGCCAGGAGTAAACCCTCTACGCACTGAGTGTGGCCCCAAAATAAAGTAAAATAAAATATGTTAGGTGTCAGGGAAAGGGAGTGAAGTTATTTTGCTTTCCAGTTTTTTGTCATGAATTAATTGTTCAGTTGATCAATTTTAAGAAATAATGGGGAGGCAGGGTAAAGCAGTATACAGAGGGTCAGAGGGTTGGGCAGTTGCCTTGCACACAGCTAACCTGTATTTGATTCTCAGCATCCCATGTTATCTCCCACACCCATTAGAAGTAATACCTGAGTGCAGATCAAGGTAAATGTAGCCCCCCCCCATAAAAAAAAAAGCCCACAAAACAAGAAACCATAATAAAGTTTGGGGAGTTGGAGAGATAGTACAGTATGGCATTTGCCTTGCATGTGATCAACCAGGTTTGATCTTTGGCATACCATAGGTCTCACAAACACCACCAGCCAAACACCACCAGCCGTAATTCTTGAGCTCCAGGGTGTGACCTAAAAATAAAAAAATAAAAAAAAAGGGGGAAAGAAAGGAATATTGGAGGAAGGCAAGGAATGCTTTTTCATTATCTAGTATTTTTTTGGAATGCCATAAATGCAGAAAAAAATTGTGGGGTTGCTATTAGGCTTTTGGACCACACCTGGCAGTGGTCAGGGTTTAATCTTGATTCTGAGCTCAGAAATCACTCCTGGCAGGCTCAGGGGACCGTGTGAGATGCTGGGGATTGAATCCAGGTTAGCTGCTTATAAGGCATATGCCCAACTCACTCTGGCCCACCGAAGAATATTTTTTAAAATTGACCTTTTACTTTGTAATAGATACCAAGATATTATTGTAATAATATTTAAATGTACTGTTTATGTGTGTTATTTGCAATTTTAAACAACATAAAAACAGAAACTATATGATTGTTTTCCTTTTCAACTTGAACCAAGATGGAAAGAAATGACCAAGTGACTTTTGAGTTATTATAAATAAATGATTTATATGCAGGCGATCACTTGGTACTGAGGTTAGAACCCTGGGTTCCTGCATACAAAGCATGTGCTCCAATCCTATATTATCTTGCGGGGTCCGGAAGCCCCCCAGGGGGGCCCGGCCAGCAGGAATTAGCTGGGAAGACTTCTCAGACAACCGCACTCCTATTTTGCTGGGTAGAAGAACAACCACACCTGTAAAAATCTGAGAGAGGTTAATAATAAAGACCCAAGGCAATATCTCACTGCTCAAAGGCAACTTTATTTGACTACAGCTCCTTCTTATATAGTGAAGGAGAAGGGGGCAGTACAAAGGTGATGTCAGTCATACTTTTGGCGCGAAGGCCCATACAAGGCAAGAATACATATCAGGTTACAAGGAACAAAGAAAGTAAATCATTCTCCAAATAAAGAAATGGACAGTGGGCTAGGAGGCAGGATTACCTGCAAGTCATGATGAACGTGCTGTTTCCATGGAAATTTCTTGTGACCTTCTAGCTGCATATCTAAACTTTTAACAGATATAAGGTGGGGGCAATGTTCTTACAGAAATAATTTTGTACAGACAATGTAACATATACACATAATAACTGCCTTGTTGACTCCGGAATGTAGTTGAGGGAGTAAGACCTCATTTCTGGGAATGGTACCGGGCCGTGTTGCTCTCCTCCGGGCTAGAGTTAATTATATCCTGCAGCTGCACATTCCTTTCTCTTTAGCTCAAAAATTTACAGCAAGACTGCATGTAGCCTTTAGGTAAAAGGCTGGACTATGGCAGAAAGAACAGCAAAATGGCCTCAAACAAGTCACAGTCCCCAACATCTCCCCCTTTCTCTTCTAATAAAAGAAGGAAAGTCGTGAACGGGTGGAAGAACCGTGTCTTAGGCTACAAGGTTTGACCAGGTCGGACACGGCCAAAGCCGCATTAAAAGGTGGCTACAAACGCCATGGGTGTGCGCAGAGATCCGAATTATGCGCTGTAGCCTTTTTGGGCCGTGCCCTAACTGGGACCTTGCTAATCCCGTCGTAGGTGTCTCCACAGCCGAGAGCACAAGTGACGGAGTGAACTCCGTTTGTTAGCTATGCGCTCTATCTCCTGGAAACTTAGTGGCTGGAAAGGCGGCTTGGTGACTAAAGCCAAGTTTTCACAGGAGTCACGCGGGGTCAGACGCTGGTAGTTGACCTGAATAGAGGTTTTTGTTGTCTCATCTACCTGGTTCTTAATAAAGGCAGTGATTTTGCGGAAAATCCATGGGCCAAGAGAAAAGAGCAGCATGAGGCTAATAAGAGGGCCCAAAATAGTGGACAAGATAGTGTGAAGCCAAGGGGAAGAGAAAAACCAACCCTGTTACCAACCTTGTTCTTCATCGAAATGTTTTTGAAAATCTTTTATACCATCACCAATATGTTGAACGCTGTCTCTAACTAATCCAATTTTGTCTTTAAAAATACAACATTGTTCCTTAAGGGCTACACAGACTCCCCCCTCTTTCATAAGGGCGAGATCTAAACCACGACGATTTTGAAGCACAACATCTGCAAGGGAACTAACAGTATCAATGAGAAATTGAAGACTGTTTTTGATTTCATTAATATTTTGTTCAACCGCTTGAGTGAGAATGCGAAAATTGGACTGAGTGGAAACAAGGGAGTAAATTTCTATGCCAGCACTAGTAGTGGCGCCAACAGCAAGGAGGACTGCAAGGGTGACAGTTGTAAAGGGCTCGCGACGTTGTTGAAAGACGGAAGGATAAGAGTAGGGGTTGAGGAGAGAAGCCAAGCCAACAGCGTTCATAATTTGGGTCTGTGAGGGCTAGAGCAGAGGCATTTATAAGATTTAAAATAACTTGAGAGGAGGAGGATGGGCCAGAAGGCAGAGTTCGTAGCTTACAACTTGCTCAACAGTGAGTTAATGACGCTGAGGCTGAACTTTACAGAGAAGAAGTTCAGAGTCATTGGTGTAGATAGGAGATTTAAACGTTGTGATGCTTTCATAAAATGGCGAAACTGGTGAATTGCAGATTCAACAGTGTTTATAGCTGGTGTTGGAGAGTGCCTGGGCAGAGGCATTGACCATTTGCAGGATGAGGTTTGAGGTGGAAACCGACCAACAGGTTTGATGGTTATTCTAGGCATTAACAAAGCTAAAACATAACAATCATGATAAGCAAGAAACATTTCAGTAACAATATGGGGAGAAAATCCAGTGGAACAAACAAAATAAGTGGAGTTGGGGGCTTCAATGAAGATGGAAGAGTTATTAACAATAATGGTCTGATTGCAAATGTTTGATTGTTGAACAGGCGGGCACATATATGGTTTGAGTAAGCAAAGTTCCACGACCGTGACTTGTTTGCAATGGAGGTTGTTGGTGGCAATGGTGGGCAACCAAGGCAGCTAGGCAGAGTGTCTAATTCAGCATTGTCAAAAGTGGAGTCAGTAGAAACAGGTTTGCAGGAATGGCGGCTAGCAGGAGGCTTATAAGAAAACAGCTTGGCAGGAGGCAAAATGGTTACTTCATATAAAAATTAAGAATTTACTTAGTTTTTTGGCTTGGGTATACAGGCAGAAAACATTAGCAATTTACATTACACTAGTTATTTTGGAATACCACGGGAATGTTATTTGACCTCTGTTAGACTTTGGCATAAAAGAAATTTTATAATTAACAATTGCTAATTAAAAAAAATTTTTAGGGGCCGGGTAGGTGGCGCTGGAGGTAAGGTGTCTGCCTTGCAAGCGCTAGCCAAGGAAGGACCGCGGTTCGATCCCCGGCGTCCCATATGGTCCCCCCAAGCCAGGGGCGATTTCTGAGCGCATAGCCAGGAGTAACCCCTGAGCGTCAAACGGGTGTGGCCCAAAAACCAAAAAAAAAAAAAAAAAAAGTATAAAAAAAAAAATTTTTAAACTGAATATAAAGGATTTTTCTTAAACTTTTAGTTATTATGTTAAAGCTGGATGCTATTTTTTAGCCATAAATACATATTCTATAGGCCTGAACTTACACATAACAGGAAAGCCGGGTGACTGCAAAGTCCAGAAATTCTCCAGGGAAAAGTTATCCCCGATGGCCATTGAGAAATCTGGGGTTTGCCATCTCCCACACCCTCCGCCATGTTCTTAGAAGGACAAAGCTAGCTTAATACATAATTTGTAACACATGATTTTTAGTTGCAAGATGCCAGTCTGTGAACTGACCAGACTGAACCAGGTTGAAAAAATTAATTGAAATTTGAAAAATGGATAAGGCTTTAAAAATTGTATTATTATAAAATGTAGAGATAACAAATAAACAGACAAAACAAAACAACACTAAACACAACATTTTACACTTGTGGCCACTTTCATTCATCACAACAGACACATAAACAGATAAAAGGAGTGATTTAAGACTTATTTATAAAAAATTGACAAGCGCTTTTAAATATTTAGCTAGCATGTTTGTGAGAAGAAAAAAAAAATTTTGTAGAAAAACTTTTTTAGTTTTGAGAAGTACTTAATGTAGATGGCGTGGAACTTTGCTGAAAATAAATTTTAAGGTTTAGATTTAACACAAAACATTTTTAAAACAATTTTAATTTGAAGTTTAAAACATTAAGTAAAATGGTTAATGAGCACTGTAGAAGGAGTCTTCACTTTGAAGTATGAAATTATTTGCTGTAAATGAATAGGTTTTCTTTAAATTGGTTTTGCAGTAGAACAGTAAGACAGCTGCAATAAAGTGTTAAAATTTTTATGATTAAACACAATAGCATGAACTATGATTATTAAAGGTATAAAAAACTGACTTTAAAAAACAAACAACTGTTTTTACTATGAAGACTTTATGTGAATAATTTGTAAAAAATATTATATACCAAATTAACTAAATGCTTAGATTATTATAAAATATAGTTAAAGACATCTGATGCATTTACACACTTAGAACTTAAGACTAAAATTATATTTAATACTAGTTAATTTGCTTATAAAGTTTAGTTATTTTTATATATTACTTATAAAATTATATATAATATATTTTTCATTTATATTATTTTTTCACTGCGACACAAATATACAGATTTGTATAATGTGCTGATATTTTGAATGCACTTAAAATAATAGTTCTTTCAATGCAGAAATAAAGAACAACCATTGCTGTAGCACAAAGTTAAAACTAAGGGTACTATAAAGCACACTTAGGTGTTTACTGTGCATTAAATTAACTATATTGTTTAAAAAGGCTAACCACATTATTTTTCACATAATTTTGTAAATACTTTAAAAATTAAAATAAAACTTGTAATAGAAATATAAGACTTAAATTTAACACTTTTGTGTTCGTTTGGATTTTAAAACACAAAGAAGTTTTTCTTTTACCAACATTTTGTTATCTGTAAAGTGACAGAATCATGACCTTGCTCTAAAATTTTCTGAGAGGCAAAAAAAAAAAAAAGTTTATTGCCCTTATCTTCATGTTGCTTTTTAATGTTTTAATAATTACTTTACACCACTTAATGCACTAAACCTAATAACACATATTTGACGAAGTGTAGGGCTGACAAGGTGAAGCAGAGTCTTTTACTGATAACTCGGGGAGGGGCCAGCACAGTTAACAGCAGGAAGGTTAGAGGCAAATTTTTTACAGTCAGCAGGGTGTAATGATATAGAGAAAAAAAAAAAAAGCAATCTTTTAAGATTAATTACTAATTTATTGGAATTAGAGGGAATGGCAACCGAAGAGGGGAGTCTGGGTTGCAAAAGCACCATGGGGATCATGGTTTTATTAATTGATTTGAGAATATGCAAGAGATGCTACTTTTCAGATTTCTTTTGAATAACAAAGATTGGGTATTTCAAGGTGAATTGGAAGGCTTAAAGTGGGAGTGGCAGGGCTTGAGCTGGCTGTTTCCCAAGGCTGGCAGGAAAGAGGCTGAAGGAGGCTGAGGGCTGGTTTGAGCAAAATGTACTGAGTAAAGGGTACATTAGGCTCAGAAGTTTTAACAGCAAAGTGTAGATATCGCAAGGTTTTATGGCTTAGCAGCTGATACTTTGTAATTATCCTGCTCACTGTGCCCTTAGAATTTTTTGTAGGCACTGCAGCAGTTTCTGTTTTATGGCACTCAGCCTCACTTTTATTAGTTTGTTCCTTTGAATTCTCAAGATGGGGGGCCTGGCCGTGGAATTCAGTGGGCAGAGGACAGACAACTATAGATTTAGGAGGGCGGGGGAAAGCCTGAAGGGCAGAAACTTGTGAATTAAGAGAAGCAGCCTGTTTTTGAAGGCTTAAGATTTGTTTAAGATTTTCAATTTGGCCAAGTAGTTTCATTTCTATAGCTTTAAGAGGGGGAGCGGTGAGAGGAGGGAATCTGCCATGGTTAGGGACTGAGCGTTCTCCACGGTGGAGGCTGCTGAGCAGGCGGGGGAAGACTTTCTCCATTAGGGAGAAAGACAGGAAAGGTAGCGCTGGTTTTTGAGCCAAGAGCATTATCAAATTTGTTAGAGAGGTGAGAGACCATGGATGTAATTGTGGTGAGTTGGGAGCTTAAGTCAGAAAAGGGGGGGGGAGGGAGAAAGCAGCAACAGTTTGTTGCCGGTGTGGGGGAGCTGCTGGAATGCTGGCTCTGGGGAGCGACTTCCAGGCATAGAGGGCAGCAAGAGCCATGTTGGCAAGCTGAGACCTGGAAAGTGTGTGCTGTACCTTTAAGGTATGAAAAGAGGCGAGGCCAGCTATAAGAGCTTAGAGATCAGGATTCCTGCTTATCTGCAAGGGCTTTGCAGCGGAAAAAAAAGTTAACTTCCCAAGAGACAAAGAGTTCAGCTATTAGATTCTAAGCAGGAGAGCGTGTAAGGGGCTTGGGGGCCATAGGAGGTTACGGCTTGAAATGGCTCTTTGAGGCTTTTCCAATTAAAGGCTTTGTATTGTTGCAATTGCTGGCTAAGGAGGGGAGGGTGGTGAGGGGAGTAAAGGTTTTGTTGGAACAGGGACGGAGCTGAGGCTAAGGAAGTGAAGGGCTGTTTAGGATTTTGCACAGAGGGTGCAGCGGCAGAAGTAAAGATGAAGGGTCAGAAGAGGAAGGAAACTGAGAGACAGAGTCAGAGCGAGAGGGAGCCCAGGAACACTAGATTTTTGGCAAACATCATGAACAAACATTAAAAATTACAAATATCTTTTTTGGTAACCTCTATATGTCTGCGTTTCAATTCAGACTGTATATCTCGAATGAATTTAAGCTCAGTACTCAATGCGGCACCCATGGTAGCGGATCCTATGGGTGAAGCCCCAAAAGCCAATCAGGGGCGGCGATCAGAACGACTGGAAAAACTGCAGTTTAAATTTTTGATTAAGGCTAACTCGTTTCAACGCTTACCCTGATGAGGTATTCCTGCGATTTACGAAACAGCTCCGGACTCGCCGACCTGTAGTCGTTCGGGGTGTGGCGGTGGTCTTCGAGCCCAGCGTTGGGCGCCAAAATGCGGGGTCCGGAAGCCCCCCAGGGGGGCCCGGCCAGCAGGAATTAGCTGGGAAGACTTCTCAGACAACCGCACTCCTATTTTGCTGGGTAGAAGAACAACCACACCTGTAAAAATCTGAGAGAGGTTAATAATAAAGACCCAAGGCAATATCTCACTGCTCAAAGGCAACTTTATTTGACTACAGCTCCTTCTTATATAGTGAAGGAGAAGGGGGCAGTACAAAGGTGATGTCAGTCATACTTTTGGCGCGAAGGCCCATACAAGGCAAGAATACATATCAGGTTACAAGGAACAAAGAAAGTAAATCATTCTCCAAATAAGGAAATGGACAGTGGGCTAGGAGGCAGGATTACCTGCAAGTCATGATGAACGTGCTGTTTCCATGGAAATTTCTTGTGACCTTCTAGCTGCATATCTAAACTTTTAACAGATATAAGGTGGGGGCAGTGTTCTTACAGAAATAATTTTGTACAGACAATGTAACATATACACATAATAACTGCCTTGTTGACTCCGGAATGTAGTTGAGGGAGTAAGACCTCATTTCTGGGAATGGTACCGGGCCGTGTTGCTCTCCTCCGGGCTAGAGTTAATTATATCCTGCAGCTGCACATTCCTTTCTCTTTAGCTCAAAAACTTACAGCAAGACTGCATGTAGCCTTTAGGTAAAAGGCTGGACTATGGCAGAAAGAACAGCAAAATGGCCTCAAACAAGTCACAGTCCCCAACATCATCTCATCTAATTAATCCTAACTTAAGTCCTGAAAGTTTGAAAAAGATTAAGGTCACTCAGCAAATAAATGGCGGATTAGAATTTGTCTCATTTTTGGTGGCATAGTCTGGTAAGAAGGTGGGAGCTAGCCCAGGAGTGCTCAGAATTTAATCCTGGCTATATGCCCAAGGTCACTCCTGGCAGTTTTGAGAGTATCGTGTTCTATTCTAGGGATAGGCCAGGTCAGTTGCGTGCAAAGTAGTGACACTTACTGGCACTCATCTTTATAAAGACTTTGTTCTTTACATATATTGCTCCTTTGAAAGAAATATATGTACATCTATATATGCATTATGTATCTATACATATATGTGTGTACATATACATATATGCATTTGTATTTGTTTGGTGATTTATATGCTTTTTACTGCATTGGACAAGAATTCTTTAAGAACCCAAGTTCTGTGCTTCACAGAACATCACACACAGCAAAAGATACAGTATTGCCTGTGCCAGACTGAAAGTAACTTTTCTAGATGGAAATCTTGAGGAAAAAGGAAGCAAAATAACAGGGAATTCTGGGATAAGTTCTAGCCAAGAAAGACAACTTGATGAGGTAGCATTTGAGCGAACTTGAAAGAAGGTAGAGACTAAAACTGTAGTCAGATGAGACTTGGAGTGCTGCTGTGTTTGCTGCTGTCTCAAGATGCAGAATGGCAAACTGACTGACCTTTCTGGTTTCTTACGTTTTCAGAAGTAACCAAGATCCTTCTGTTTGCTGCACAAGCATCTCATAACCTCGTGCCCCCAGAGGTGAGACTCTTCGACCTTCCTCCAGTCTGCATCTAGTGCATGTAGCATAGTGCTAGTGCTATGAAAGTAGCACTTGGTACCTTCTCCCACAGGGATATCCTCTGTTCCCATTCACCCCTTCTTCTTTTGTAGCCAAGAGGAGAGGCCCACAGAAGTTCAGTTACAGGAGAAGAAAGTTTGCTAGTGAAAGTGAACTTCATTTGGGGCAAACTATTGATAAAATTCTGATTCTTTTCAGATATTTTGTTTTGTTTTGTTTTTTTGGGGCCACACCTGGTGATGCTCAGGGGGTTACTCCTGGCTATGCACTCAGAAATTGCTCCTGGCTTGGGGGAGCATATGGGACACCAGGGGATCAAACCGTGGTCTGTCCTAGGCTAGTGCCAGCAAGGCAAACACCTTACTGCTCCGTGCCACCGCTCCAGCCCCCTCTTTTCTGATTTTATGCTAGGAAAGTAAAGCATATCAGTGATTTTGAAGTGCCTATTTTTCAATGTTTATTGATACTTTAATAAGACAGTGTTGGATTTTCTTGAACGAAAACAATTTTCTCTGATCCAAATTGAAAAATAAGATAAAGAACAGTGGGGCCGGGTGGTGGCGCTGGAGGTAAGGTGCCTGCCTTGCCTGCGCTAGCCTAGGACGGACCGTGGTTCGATCCCCCGGCGTCCCATATGGTCCCCCAAGAAGCCAGGAGCAACTTCTGAGCGCATAGCCAGGAGTAACCCCTGAGCGTCACAGGGTGTGGCCCAAAAACCAGAAAAAAAAAAAAAAAAGATAAAGAACAGTGGCATCTTACTGGAGGGTAGCCAGAAAGAAGGCCAAACTCCAAAGTGGTGTATTTTTGTCCCTGTGTTCCTCAAGGGATCCTTGAGCCTCAGTTGGAGTTCCTTGGCCTCCTGAGCTGATGGTTTAGTGCTTGGGCCCTGCATTGCCAGGGGCCACCAGAACCACCCCTGTGGGGTATATAATAAGTGAGGGTATAATAAGGGCTCTATGGCCACACCCAGAGATCATATAGTGCCAGGGATGGCAGCCAAGTTATACACAGAGCTGGGTATGTGCCTCTGTACTGTCCCCTGGTCCCTATGCCTTGTCTTGATTCCTATTTCCAGTAATTTGTCCTGTCATCTCTAGGATTCTAGTAGATTCAAGCATTTCCCCAGCATTCATCTTTTTTTTTCTTTTTCTTGCCACTTAGATCATTCAGTCCTTGCTTATGACTGTGGCCAACAATTTTGTTACTGACAAGAACTCTGGGGAAGTCATGACAGTAGGGTATGTAGAATTTGTTAACATTGTTAATGTGCTTACTTTGCTCTGTTACCGTGATGTCGGTTCTCAACTTGAGTATGGCTCCTATAGAAACAGTTTACATTCTTCTGACTCCTCAGAGGGTCTGATTTTTTGGTGTTTTGGGGTCATACCCAGTGGCACTCAGGGTTACTCCTGACTCTGCGCTTAGAAATTACTCCTGGCAGGCACTGAGGACCATATGAGATGCCAGGATTCAAACCACCATCCATCCTGGACCAGCTGCTTGCAAGGCAAATGCCCTACCACTGTGCTATCTCTCCAGCCCCTGATATATTTTATTTCTTGGCTGTGGGTACCATCCCCAGCCATAGTTGTGGGGTGAGGACAACTTCCAGTGGTGCTTGGGGACCATGTAGGGCAGGGGTCTCAAACTCACGGCCCGCGGGCCATTTGCGGCCCTCCGTACAACATTTTGTGGCCCGCAGCCGGCCTTCAAATATCGCAGTATTTGCGATTATTCACTACCGAATATTCGCAATTAAAATCGCATTAGTAAGAAAAAATCACATTAAACATTCGCATACCCCGAGCAGTTCCGTTCGGGGTATGCAAATGTTTAATGTGATTTTTTTCTTACGAATATTCAGTATTGCGAATATTCAGTAAGTGAATAATCATGAATACGTTGCGCCTAGCGCAGACGTCATTTCCGCTTCTCCTGCCCGCTGTCCCTTGTTTTTTGTGAAATCCCTTATGCGACCCTGCCTCACCCCGACTTTGCCTCCTGCGGCCCTCAGGTAAATTGAGTTTGAGACCCCTGATGTAGGGCCAGAGATCAAACTAGGGCCTCACGTAGGTAAGGCATTGGGTTCTTCCACTTGAGCCATATTCTTGGCCCCAACTTTATTTTATGTTATTGTCAAAATTTTGAGAAGACGGGTCAAAGAAAGGATATTTATCCTTCTAATCAACTTAGAGATCTTTTATTGAATGATTATTTGGCAATCTCATTGCTTTTCTTATGTCTCTTACCTGGAATTTGTACCTTCTCCTGGGACATGATTGAGTCACTCTTGAATCCTAAGGCAGTACATATTTTGATTAATTGGAAATCATTTAAAAAATACAAATATTGTTTTGTATGAATTCCTAATTTATACAAATAACTAAGCAAGCCCTGAAGATTTTTAACAGACCAAGTCTCTTCTCCACTTAAAATTGAGTGAGGGTCTGAACAGATAGATTAGTAGGTAAGGTTCTTGCCTTGCATGTGCCCAATCCAGGTTCAATCCCTGGCATCCCATATGATCAAGCACTACCAGGAGTAATTCCTGAGTACACACCTAGGAGTAATCTCTGAGCATCACTGGGTGTGACCCAAAAGAAAAAGGAAAAAGAAAAAAAAAATTGGGTTAATGATGCTCCATGATTTACTTAACAGAGAGGATGATTCCTTACTGAGAAGCAAAGAGAATGGCCCTAAATTGTCTGACATTAAAGCCCGTAGAAGCTGCCACCATCACCTGCTCTACCATTCTGAAGATTAGAGGCTTCTGCCTTAAAAAAAAACTCAATTTATGTTCCTTTTGGCCTGGTCTTTTTAGGAGAACTTGTTAGATTAAGCCACATAAGAGTACTGCTTGGTAATTTTCTTTTTAGGCCATACCTATAAACATTTAGGACTTACTCCTGGTGTTGTACTCTGAGATCATTCCTGGCAGTGTTTAGAAGGGATTGAACCAGGGTTAATTGAATGCAGAACAAGAGTCTTAATCCCTGTACTATCTTCTGTTTGGGATATTTTTGTTTTGTTTCTGTGCCATACCTGTCAATACTCAGGGGCTACTCTGGCTTTTTACTTAGGGGACCACATGTTGCCAAGGATCCAATTCAGGGTTTCCTGTATACAAAGCTTACACTCCAATTTATTGAGTTATCTCATTGGCTCTGTTTGAGGTGTTTTTTTTCAGGCCACACCCATTTGATGGTCAGGGGTTACTCCTGGCTAAGCGCACAGAAATTGCCCCTGGCTTGTGGGGACCATATGGGACACCGGGGGATCGAACCGTGGTCCTTTCCTTGGCTAGCGCTTGCAAGGCAGACACCTTACCTTTAGTGCCACCTCGCCGGCCCCCTGTTTGAGATTTTTAAATTAATCTTTCCTCTTTTAGAATCAATGCTATTAAAGAGATAACTGCTCGATGTCCTCTAGCCATGACCGAAGAACTTCTCCAAGACCTGGCTCAGTATAAAACACATAAAGATAAGAGTAAGTTATATTACTTGTTTTCTATAGACTAAGAAATGTGCTGCTGTCTTTAATCTCAATAGACTGTCTGGAGTTTCTGATTTAAGGTGTTGTTTTACAGATGTGATGATGTCTGCTAGAACTTTGATTCAGCTCTTCCGAACACTGAATCCTAAGATGTTACAGAAGAAATTCCGGGTAGGAGAAGTTTGCTTTTAAAGCAGTTCATCTGAAGCAGTAGTTTTCAGCCACTGGCCTGCTATGTAAAAAGGTTGAAAAACACTCATGTGAAGGTTGTAGTCTCTGAAAGTGGAGAGTAATTCCTGTAGTGTGGGTTTTAGAACTTATGATGCTTCTATTGCAAGTATTGTAAGCAGGCATAGTTTTATCCTTTAAGCGCAGAATACCATTACCTTAAGTAACTTGTATTTGCTAATTTTACTCACTGAAAATTGAGCCTTACAGACCATAGCTGAGTGGTCATACTCCACAGTCATGTTTGTGTGTGACCTTTGACCATTCCATAAGGATTAGAAAGGGAATAGCATAAACACTTAAGGCAATTTCCCCCTAATAATTGCCTATTTCCTGATCTGGAACAAAATAGAATGAAAGTTTAGGTAGAATTCTGGTTGAGGGAACAAAGGCATAAAAGAGCTTTTTTTGTGTGGGGAAGGGGTTTGGGTCACACCCGGCGGCACTCAGGAGTTACTCCTGATTCTGTACTCAGAAGTCACTCCTGTGGCAGGCTAAGGGTGCATATAGGACACCAGGACTTGAACCTGGGTCCGTCCTGTGTTGAACGCATGCAGGGCAAACGCCTTTCCACTGTGCTATCACTCCAGCCCCATAAAAGAGCATTTTTTGTTTGTATATTGAACATTGTTGTTTGGTTATTTTTCTTTTATTCTAAATTCTAAACCTATGTATGTGAAGAGATACACTTTACTTAGTTATGAGTTCTTCTTCTCATATAATCCTTATATCTAGAGCCTCCTCAAAAGTATATACTCTAAAGCACCTTATTAAAAACAATTTACTTTTCTTTAGGGTAAACCAACAGAAGCCTCCGTAGAAGCAAGAGTACAAGAATATGGAGAACTAGATGCAAAAGATTACATTCCAGGAGCAGAAGTTCTGGAAGTTGAAAAAGAAGAGAGTTCTGAAAACGATGAAGGTTTCATTTATTTCACAATTATTCAAGATTCTTTCACAATTAATCATTTATTAGTTTTGACCTTGAAATCTGACTAATCTTGCAATTTGATTCAGCAGATATTTACTGAGCACTGACTACATGCCAAGTACTGTTTTTAGCACTGAGAATCAAGTAGGCATGGTTTCAGTACTTAGGAAATATACTCTGTAGTATAAAACAGTGTTTTTTAATACCTCATCATCCTTGATTGCCATCTAGAATCCAGTTGGGAGACTAAAGACTTTAATAGGTATACAAAGATTGCATGCAGACCACTGGTGTAGAAGATGGCTTCTACAATTTCTTCAGAATGATTATTATTTGTCACAGGTGCTCTTGACACTTGGAAAAGATAATGATCTTTGTTTATTTAGAAAAGATAGTAAAGGGGCCAGAATAGTAGTGCAGTTGGTAGGATGTTTGCCTTCCAGGTAGCTGGTCTGGGTTAGATTTCCAGCACCTCATATGGTTCCACAAACCCACCAGGTATAATCCCTGTGTACAGAGCCTGGAGCAAATCCTGAGCAATGCTGGGTGTGGTCCAGAATTTGGGGTGGGGGGGAGTGGCAGAGCAATGGCATAGGCAGTAGGGCATCTGCCTTGCATGTGCTAAACTGGGACAGACTTCAGTTCCATCCCCGGCATCCCATATGGTCCCCCAAGCCAGGAGTGATTTCTGAGTGCATATCTAAGAGTGATCCCTGAGCGTCACTGGGTGACGCTCCAAAACAACAAAACAAACAAAAAAAATTTTTTTGTCCCTAAACCAAAAAAAAAAATTATGAAGATTAGTCCTCAATAATTAGTCCTTTCCACAATCTTCTTTTTTCTTTTTTCTTTTTTTTTTTTTTTTTTTTTGGTTTTTGGTTTTTGGGTCACACCCAGCAGCACTCAGGGGTTACTCCTGGCTCCAGGCTCAGAAATCACTCCTGGCAGGCTCAGGAGAGACCATATGGGATGCTGGGATTCGAACCAATGACCTTCTGCGTACAAGGCAAACGCTTTACCTCCATGCCATCTCTACGGCTTCCCTTAACCATCTTCTAAACTCTTAAGGAGAATGCTTCTAGGGCCGGAGAGATAGCATGGAGGTAAGGCGTTTGCCTTTCATGCAGAAGGTCATCGGTTTGAATCCCGGCATCCCATATGGTCCCTCGTGCCTGCCAGGAGCAATTTCTGAGCATGGAGCCAGGAGTAACCCCTGAGCACTGCCGGGTGTGACCCAAAAACCACAAAAAAAAAAAAGAAGAATGCTTCTTGGGGCCAGCGAGGTAGCGCTAGAGGTAAGGTGTCTGCCTTGCAAGCGCTAGCCAAGGAAGGCCCGCGGTTTGATCCCCCAGAGTCCCATATGGTCCCCCCAAGCCAGGGGCAATTTCTGAGCGCTTAGCCAGGAGTAACCCCTGAGCATCTAAGGGGTGTGGCCAAAAAAAAAAAGAAGAATGCTTCTTGAAGTTGTGGCAGATTACTTGAGGAATTCCATCCTGATTTCCAAGGTTAACCTTGACTATATTCATTGCTAAAGTCATGTCTTCTCCCTGCCACTTCATAATTCCAGCAAAATTTTCTTATGTACTACCTATGAGTCAGCCACTGTGAATGCAGAGATGAAGACTTTTATTAAGCAATTGAGTATTAACATAATTCTGGTGGCAGTAGAGCCTACCTATCATTTGAGAAAAGTTAGATCTGCCACAGGTTAAAAATCAACCTCTGGGAGATGTATTTGAGCCAGATCTTAAATCAATGAGAAATGGTTTAATAGTGAAGACTTCACAGGCCAAAAGAACCAGATCTGAAGGATTTAGGAAATCTTTTCAATGTAGAATATAGGGTGGAGAACAGCAAGTTGTTAGACTAGATTTAAAGTTGGGGCCTGATCATGAGCACTTGTGTTGGGACTTTGTCCTCTGAAATCCAGGTGGCCATTGAAAACTTGCAAGTCTCTGTGATCTTGAAAATTCTGATGGCTCCTTTAAGAACTTCAGTGCCTCTTTTGTGGATGCATAGGGAGGAATTTCTCTCCCCTCTCCCCCCAGGGCCCTGAAGACCAGCCTGGTGTGGGGGGATATCAGTCCCCTGGACTAAGTGGTCAGCCCAGGGGGCCTATGCAGTGCCTCTTTTATAAGGTGTCTATCTTCAAACTTCTTTCATATCCAAAATCGATTGTCTAGGTTCTCTGTATGACTTTCTAACTAGTTTCTAAGAAACACATATTTTAAAAAGTAAGATATTTGCTCTGTTCCCTAGAATATACAAAATGGAATTTGATAAACACATTTGGTTTGGTGGAATGAAATAGGAAATTTTAATCTGGAGTTTCTTCTATTCCTGTTTTATTAAGTAATGAGTGTCAGGAAAAGGGATTGTTATGTTTGGACTCATGACAGATATCTGAGATATTTGGTCAGTGCTCATTAAATCAGTTGAGTCAATATGACTTACTTAATAAATATTGCGGACTTCTGGGTCAGCAGGGTATCAGACCAAGGTTTCATTGACTTACTTTCCTTTGCCACCATAAAGCTGGAGAACTGATCTCGTGCCTGTCTCCTACAGATGGCTGGGAAAGCGCCAGTCTCAGTGAAGAGGATGACAGCGATGGGGAGTGGGTTGATGTACACCACTCCTCTGATGAGGACCAGCAAGAAATTGTAAGTCCTGATGCTTTGCTTGTACCTGGGCACCATTTCTATGTTTATTACTACTTCATTGTTCATAATATATATTATGAACATTACAGTGTTCATTACAGCATGCTGGGCTTTGTTGGCCTCTCACTTAAACTTGTAACTATTGAGCCTTTGTTGTTTGCTCCTAAGGCCAATAAGCTAAACAGCATGCCCATGGAGGAGCGGAAAGCCAGAGCCGCGGTTGTCAGCACTAGCCGAGTTTTGACACAAGAAGACTTTCAGAAGATCCGCATAGCCCAAATGAGAAAGGAACTGGATGCGGCCCCTGGGAAAGCCCCAAAGAGGAAATATATTGAAATAGACAGTGATGAGGAGTCCAGGTAGAGTGAGAACCCCTGTGCCCTGGACTTCAGTGTATTCACATGGTAATGAAAACACTAGGCAAAGGGATTCTGCTCTCATTTCACACCCTGCTTTTTTTTTCTTTAGGGGTGAGCTACTTTCTCTTCGGGATATTGAAAGACTTCATAAAAAACCCAAGTCTGACAAGGAGACAAGACTAGCAACTGCAATGGTGAGATCTAATCTACTTAATTAGAGTAATTTAAATAGTCAGTACACAAAGTAAAAATTCTGTATAGCTACAGAATGGCAGTACCTCCATCTTGTAAATGAAGTTATAATTATTCTATAGAAGAACTAAGTGAGTTTTATCAAGCCATAGCAGCCGTATAACACAGAAAGCCATTCTTACATGGTCTTCCACTAGGGACTACATGTGTCAAAGCTAGTAGAAAAGCAGGGGAAGGTTTAACATTATTCATGAAAAGCTAAAGACAGCTGAATACTTCTGCCATTTTCAACTTCATTTTCTTTTTTTTCTTTTTTTTTTTTTTTTTTTTTTGGTTTTTGGGCTACACCCGGCGGTGTTCAGGGGTTACTCCTGGCTGGCTGCTCAGAAATAGCTCCTGGCAGGCACGGGGACCATATGGGATACCGGGATTCGAACCAACCACCTTTGGTCCTGGATCGGCTGCTTGCAAGGCAAACGCCGCTGTGCTATCTCTCCGGGCCTTCAGCTTCATTTTCTATGCCATAACCTCCAAATATTCACCCTCCTGTTATTGACCCACCATCACCCACTGCATCCTAAATGCACTGAGACCTATGTAGATCAATAGTTTTCAGCCACCGTTTTAGTGCTGGTCCGATACCACGAGTCTTCAGCTTCCATAAGTGGAAGAATATGATATGATAAATATTTGATGGTAATGTATCAAAACTTTATTTTAAAGAAAAAAAATGAAACTTACAAAGAAGAAAATACAGATATGAGGTATTGAATGAGATGAGTTTGGGGGTTATAACCCACAGTTTAAGAAACTAGGACTTGAGGCCGGAGAGATAGCATAGCAGCATTTACCTTACCAGCAGCCCATCCAGGACCTAAGGTGGTTGGTTCGAATCCCGGTGTCCCATATGGTCCCCCGTGCTTGCCAGGAGCTATTTCTGAGCAGACAGCCAGGAGTAACCCCTGAGCACCGCTGGGTGTGGCCCAAAACCCAAAAAAGAAAAAAAAAAGGAAACTAGGACTTGAGGCCGGAGTGATAGCACAGCGGGTGGATATTTGCCTTAACACATAGCCAACCTGGGTTCAACCTGAGTTCCCAGAGGGGGTCCCCCAAGACTGCCTGGAGTAATTTCTGAGCCAGAAGTAATTTACAGAGCCAGAAGTAAATCTTGAGTGCTGCTCCTGTGTGTGGCCCCAAAACCAAAATAATCATCATCATCTAAGGTTTATCTGACAGTGGTTTCTCACTGGTTATTGGTGCACAGGTATACAAGGTTGAAAACCATTGGCTTAGATCAGTTCTTCTCAAATAGTGGGGCGCGCTTAGATATTTCATAAAGTGTATTATTGTTTAAAAGGAAGCATCAATCTTTTTGTGCTGATAGGCTGGAAAGACAGACCGAAAAGAATTTGTGAGGAAGAAAACCAAAATGAATCCATTTTCTAGTTCCACAAATAAAGAGAAGAAAAAACAGAAGAACTTCATGATGATGAGATATAGCCAAAATGTCCGGTCCAAAAATAAACGTTCTTTCCGAGATAAACAGGTGAGTTCATTTTGAAGCTTGGTTGTCCAGAGCAGTACTGGCCTTTGAAAAACCTGTGTAAATCTTGCTTAAAATTCAGCTTTGTGGGGCCTGGAGCGGTGGTGCAAGCAGTAGGGCATTTATTTGTCTTGCACATACTAACCTAGGACAGATTGCAGTTCGATCCCCCAGTGTCCCATATGGTCCTCCAAGCCAGGAGCAATTTCTGAGTGCATAGCCAGGAGTAAACCCCTGAGCATCACCGGGCGTGGCCCAAGAAGCAAAAAAATGTTGGGGACTGACTTGTTTGAGGACATTTTGCTGTTCTCTCTGCCATAGCCCAGCTTTTCACCTAAAAGCAATATGCAGTCTTGCTGTAAAATTTTGAGCTAAGAGAAAAGAATGTACAGCTGCAGGACATAATTTAGCTCTTAGCCCGGAGGAGAGTAAAAACTGCCTGGTACAGTTATCAGAAACTAGGCCCCATTCCTTAAGACCACATTCCGGAGTAATTTAGGCTGTTATCAATAAGTATATGCTATATTGTCTGTTCAAGATCACTTAGGCAAGCACATATTGCACCATTTCCTGATAGTCAAGCAATTAGGAATGCAGCTAGTAGGACACTAGCTTTGTGGCACTACATTCCCCTGAGCACTCCAATAACAACTGCCTGCAGTAAATGATAGTTCAGTGGGCTTTACATTGTAGAGGCCTGATTCAATGCCTTGCGTGGTCTAAGAGAGGTCCTAGAGCATAGCCAAATATGCTGCTAAAACAATAGCAAACAAAAACAAATTAGCATCTCAGTTTATGTAGTTAGTTAAAAAGCTTAAAGTAGTTGAATCCAATACTTTTATATACCTCCAATGCAAAATAATTAAAGAAACAAGTTACAGTTCCAATAATTGGGACATATACTTCTGTCTTAAACTACAACTTGCAGTGTGCCCATTTCTGAATTAGTTTCTTCAAATTTGGTTCATAGTTATCTTAAATTTTCACTAATGCTGGGTGCCGTGTAAAGTTTTGTTAGGTGAGGAGTTGGGTCACAGGTCTGTAGTGCATGACTGCTATGCTTTAGGGCTCTCAAGTTGGATCCCTGGCACCACTTGGCTTCTGGAGACCATTGTATGTGACTCTTAGATTTACTGATCATTGGGGATTATTTGGGGGAAAGCAAAATAGAATATATATGTAAATGTTTTGTATATGCTTTGTTTAGTAGAGTATCTTAGAGAAGTGATTGTAAAGAAAAGCAAAATGTTACTTGTTTAATTTAGGTGATGTGTCTTAACAATAGGGCTAAAATATTAAACCAGTATTAATTATTCTTGCAAACAGTGACATTCCAATGTGCATACTACAACTTATCGTATTTTGAAATTTTGTCCATGGGGTAGGAACGTACAGATAAACACTTCACTTTTTTCCTGTCAGTGAGGAGGCCCCAATGTGGAGCCAGATTCAATCTGTTACTGAGTGTATTTCACTAATTGTAGTTCTTCATGATTTGCTGACCTAAGAGATTCCATTTTTCTTACCTCCAGGTGACCCAATTAGGATTAATAGTATAGATGAAGTACCCAGGTTTTGATTTTTTTTTCTCCCTTCTTTACCTTTCAGCTGGCACTTCGCGATGCACTTCTGAGGAAGAGAAAAAGAATGAAGTGATCTCCAACTAACTTTTTCTTTCCAATGGGAAGGCTACATATGAGCTATTACTGTGAAAATTAATAACCAGTAATGTTTGTTTACATTAAAAAGTCCAGACACACTGTACTATGAAAACCCAGAAAACTTGGTAGCATTTGATGCTTTTATTTTGGACCTGGTTAGTGGTAGGAGGCTTGAAATCGGAAAGTAGTGGTAGTGTAAAAATTATTTACATTTAGTTTTTTTGCAGAAAGTGAAGTGCCTTCTCGTCACTGAAGTGAGAAATGAATGAGCTGTAAACTGTGTGTGTGTGTGTGTGTGTGTGTGTGTGTGTGTTTCACAGGACCATCTAAATAGTTCTATGATGACCGGTTCTTGTGAACCTGACATGTCCTGTGGGATTGTGTAACTTGCAGATTAACTGCAGGGGGTAGGAATTAGGTATTTTTAAACCAAGCAAGGAATGTTATAGGAGTAAGGTTCTCATAAATAGGCTTACCTGTTGCAGACGAAGTCTCTACTGCATAGATTTTGTAAGCATTTTAGTTTTTTAGTTTATCCTTAAGAGTTTAATATTTTTCAAATGCCCTGTACAGTCTCTGCATTTAAGACCTCAATTTTTAAATTGCCTCAAGTGTATATAGTAATATTGAGGTATCTTTCATTCACCACTTGGTTCCCCTCTCTTCCATTGATGTTAGTTCCCCCAGTTTCCCTTCACCCTCTAATTAATTGTCTAAGCTCATTTGTCTTAATTAGTAGGTTATTGTGAGGGGAGAAGGGGTCTGAGCTGCACTTTGCAGTTTTCAGGAATACTCCCTGCTCAGTGCTTAAGGAATACATTCTCCTTTCAGTGCTCAGAGTACCATGCAGCTCCACCATCAAACTTGGGCCATCCCCACAAGAGCATGCACAACCCATTAAGTCATCTTCATGGCCTGACAAAAGGTTTCTAGTGTCATAAAGCACTCTTTCTTGGTCCAGAGAGTTAGTTCAGCAGGTAAAGTATTTGTCTTGCTTGCAGCTGTCCCAGGTTCAATTTCTGGCACCACATGTGGGCCCCTGAGCACTGCTATGAATGAAGCCTAAAACACAGTCAGGAGTAAACCCTGATTAGGCACAGCCAAATATGGTCCAAAACTCCAGAGTAAATAAATAAACTTATTTAAGAGTACTCTTTTAAGTATTGAGAGTTGAGTGCAGGCCCAAGAATAAATTTCAGGGAATATGAGAGCTGTGGCCACTTTATCTGTACATTTTTGCATTTGGAAATAGTTTGATGCAGAGCTGGAGAAATAGCATGGAGGTAAGCTGTCACTTAAGAGTAAAAGACAATTTCATATGTTCTTTATTAGGAAGAGATCTCTAAACTCACTGAATTAAAACCATAGTGGTTTTATTTTTATTAAGTTAGAGTTCAAATTCAGTTTTACTTTAATAAGTCAAACTTGAGTGTGTAATTTGATGAACACAAATTACATCTCATCTCATTGGCCTAGTGAGATGAGCTGTTGGAGGAGGTAACCATCAGCAAGTATGATGCTTCACAGAAAGTATCAGAGGCAAATTTGAACATTTTTTGAACTTGGTTTCTTCATGTCTGTAAGTCTAGAGGTATAAGTAAAATTTGGAATATAACAATGGCTAAAGTCCTTAGCTTTGTTTCTTGAAACGTGATGGTCTCTGGAAATTTTGTCCTATCTTGACTTTCTCCTTGTCTTAGCTGTAATAGGCCACAGACTTTATGTTTTGTCCTTTTTCCTCTGCTGTGCCTTCACCATGCTTTGAACTTTATATGTAAGAAAAGACCTTAATAAAGTTACTATCTTTATTTCTTTAATTCTGTTAATCATTTCTGTCTGGTTCCTTCTAAGAATGGATCCCTTGCTTTCTTGGAGCTGGGAGTCTAGCAGGAGGAGGTTTGGCAGGCCCCTGCCATGCCGGGGGTCTGCTTGACCAGGCCTAGTGGGGGTGCGGGACTTGGGTAACCCCAGCACCCCTCTACCGCCTTGCTCCAGATCTCCAGGGCTTTCCCGGGCCACATGCCTGGGCAAGCCGGTGAGTTGGGTCCCTTGGTGGAGCTTGAAGGTACCCTAGGCCTTCCCCCATTATCCATTCAGCTCCTTAGGGAGGGTCTGGGTGGGGCTCTGAACTTCTGGCCTCCCAGCTTCTTAAAGGATCTCTCCTTTCTTGGAGCCGGGAGTCTAGCAGGAGGAGGTTTGGCAGGCCCCTGCCATGCCGGAGGTCTGCTTGACCAGGCCTAGTGGGGGTGCGGGACTTGGGTAACCCCAGCACCCCTCTACCGCCTTGCTCCAGATCTCCAGGGCTTTCCCGGGCCACATGCCTGGGCAAGCCGGTGAGTTGGGTCCCTTGGTGGAGCTTGAAGGTACCCTAGGCCTTCCCCCATTATCCATTCAGCTCCTTAGGGAGGGTCTGGGTAGGGCTCTGAACTTCTGACCTCCCAGCTTCTTGAAGTCACTGGTAATCTCTGTCCAGTCTATATTTTCAGCAAAGAAACATTAATAGTACTCACACAAGAAACATTAATAGTACTCACACAAGAAACATTAATAGTACTCACACAAGAAACATTAATAGTACTCACTATCATTGAATTACGTTTTTATATATGCAAAATGTCCATTTTGTACTCTGCCCTTTTGCATACCCCTTCATAAGTTCATATTTCTCTTTAACTTCTTTAATTCCTATCATCATTACTCCTCATTTACCCTTTCTAACTTAAGTATGGTGCCCTGGAGTTAACACCCACCCAACTATTTTAAAAGGCATAAAAAAGACACTTATGTTTTCAACATTTTATGGGTGTTTTCTTTGATGTCTATAAACTTTTGCTGAATATTTTCTTATACAGTGACGATCCCCCCCCCATGTTTTTTATTTTCTCTTTGTGAACTGCTCAATATGGAATTTGGTGTGAAAGAATCCCTCAGTTTAATACTTATGTTTGAACCAAGTCATGGGTCTTGTTGGAAATATTCTTACGCCCCCATATATCTGATAGCACCACATGGCTTTATTTCTTGTTTGCTTAGGCACACTAAAATGGAAAAATACTATACATACCAATAGGGTCTTATCTAATAGAGATGGGAACACACAAATCTTGTAGTGCAATGAGACCTTCCACCCTGAACATTGACATAAAGACCAGGCACAGGCCTCAGAAGAATGGGCATTCTCCATTCACCCCTTGATCTACAGAAGACATTTACAAAACATCCAAGGTTGTATATAACATCACCTGGTGGCATTCCTGTACCAAGGAAGACCCTACAGCTGCTCTGACATCTATCTACTCAAAAGAAACACCCCTTAACACTGAGAAGACAATAAGAACAATGACCTGCTTACTGGACAGGGCTTGCTGTAATGCCCCTTAATTGTGAGGTTTGTCTATAACATCACCTGGAAGCAATCCTCTACCACGGAAGACCCTACCACTGCTCAGACATCGTCCTGCTCAAAAGAGACTTCCCTTAACACTGAGAAGACTTAACAACAACCTGCTTACAGGAAAGGGCTTCCTGCATTGCCCTTTCATGGTGAGGTGAAACGAGAAGACACTCCACATCATGACTTCAATGTAGGACATGCAGATTCCAGAATCTTTAATACAGAAACATGATACCAACAACAGAGACTGTGTGAAAAGTGTGTTGCCACTATGGACAATGTCTTGGATCGGACGATAACTTGCCTGAAGCCTAGAGCTGGTCTTATGCCAGGAAACTTCAGGGGTAGGATCTCTTTGTATTTAGGCCAAGGTTATTCCTTTCCATGCCTCTCATATTTTGGTGAGCCTATGCAAACAACAATTGCCACTCTAACAACGTTTTTACTGTGCTCCTTTGACTCTAATCCTTAAAATGCACCCACTTAAAATTTGAGGTTAACTTAAGCTAATATTCATGTACATGGAAATTAAAAAATACTATGCCTCTAATGTTAAAGGAGTTACGTAAGTTTGATGGCTTTAGATTGCCTTGTGTGCTGTTAAGAAATATAATAATGTGCTACAATCTGGGGACTCGAGGGACAAAATAATTGCACATGGATTCTATTTTATTTTATCTTAACGTTCTTTGGCTGAAAGTTCAAAGTTAAGATATCAGCAAGGGGACTTCTTCTGAGAATTATGTTATGGGTGATTGTCCTTCCACTGTAACTTTACCTTGTCCTCTTTCTTTGCATCTTTTGTTCTCACAATTCAAAATTAAAAAAAAAAAAAAAAAAAAAGAATGGATCCCTTTTAATAATGAATGGACATTGCCTTGGCCTATATGTAAAGCGCTTTATAAGTCTAGAGCAGATAAATTATGTTCAGAGTCTTAACAAATCCCACTAGAAAAATCACCTCTACACAGTGCAATGTTCTCTCCATGTCCCCAGTGCTAATTCCATCCCTAGGATGTAGCTGCTTAGCAAGTACTTAATAAATGGTTTGATTTTTGTCAGTTTCACACTGTAACTATATCACCAACCACTTCATTGTTTTGAGAATGGATAATATAGGCACTTAGCATTTGTTTTGTTACAAAATAAGCATCAACTAATTTCTTTTCAAATATTAGATGCCAGGTTTACTTTATTTTTTTTTTTGATTTACTGGAAATGAACTATAGTTATAGTTGTTCCAAGTGCTTGTTTTACACCTCATCCTGAGAGGAGCTAATTTGAAATAGAAATATGTATACTAAGTCCTTACTATACACAGAACACTGTTAGAGACTATGTGGGTTGAAGATATATTCATGCTGTACAGAAACTTTCAGTCCAATGAAGGAAGTATATTCAGAATGACAATATAAGGACGCTTCTACCAGAAAAGGTACTGTCAAGATCTGGGAGTATTCAATGAAGGGCCATTCCGCTAGTAGAAAAGCAAATTGCTTGTTAGCAAAAGAAATATATTCTTAATGTGTTGAATAAGTATGTAATATAAATATATAATATTGAATAATAAAAATGTGTGAATAATGTAAGTATATTAGTAAATACATGATAAGTATATAAATAATATAAATATGTAATATATATTCTTAACATCTGGAACAATATTTCTAAATTATAGGAGAAAATTTATGACGAATATTGCCATTTTTAAGTATAGTTAATATAAATTTAATTTCTTATATTCTTTAGATTCATAATTTTTATAAAGCATTCAATAGAAACCAGGATGATTAATCAGAATTTCTAGCTATTTCAGATTTATGTAATAAAACAGCATTTGGCCAAATGATAATACAGTTCCTCCAAGGATTATCCTTCAATGTATAAAAAAATAAAACTTAGGGGCCGGAGAGACAGCATGGAGGTAAGGCGTTTGCCTTTCATGCAGAAGGACAGTGGTTCGAATCCAGGCATCCCATATGGTCCTCTGTGCCTGCCAGAAGCGATTTCTGAGCCTAGAGCCAGGAGTAACCCCTGAGCACTGCCAGGTGTGACCAAAAAAAACAAAAAATAAAAATAAAATAAAATAAAATTAAAAAACTTAAAGAAATCTTGAACATGAAAAGAATCTGACATTGAACCTTTTCTCTTGTAAACAAATAACTCTCTACGTGATCTTGGGCCTGTACTTATTCTAAAACTGTAATCAAGAGGAGAGAATACGAATTATCAACTATTTAGCATAGGTTTGTATGGGACCTAGCTCCTTAAACTGTGGTAATAAGCTAATTGTTTTTTTGTGGGTTTTTTGTTTTTGTTTTTGTTTTTTGTTTTTTTTTGGGGGGGGGGGTTTTGGGCCACACCCGGCTGTGCTCAGGGGTTACGCCTGGCTGTCTGCTCAGAAATAGCTCCTGACAGGCACGGGGGACCATACGGGACACCGGGATTCGAACCAACCACCTTTGGTCCTGGATCGGCTGCTTGCAAGGCAAATGCCACTGTGCTATATCTCCGGGCCCAAGCTAATTGTTTTTAAATCAAGTCCCTGATGTTGTATTCTCGGTGAATGTTAATATGGTTGCCTATTTTATATGCCTATAAATTACAGTCACATAGAAATAAGTATCTTAGGTGGAGAAACCTTGGAATAGTTTGGATGGCAATTAACTTTCAGGTTCTGCTTTCACTGTTTCTTCCATTTATATCAATATGTAAATAGTTGAATGAACTGATTTTTAGCCATATGATACTGTTCAACTTACATTAAAATGTTTGTTATGGGGTTTTTTAAATATCTTTATTTAACACCCTTGATTACAAACATGATTGGGGTTGGGTTTCAGTCATATCAAGAACACACACACACCCCTTTCAGGGCAACATTTTAAATGAAAAGAATAAAAGTTTTTGCAGAATATTCATTTGCACATGATAAAAATTGGGGAACATAGGGTCCTATCTCTCAGAGCAGTGGGGTTACAGGGCGAGCCAGGGCTGCCCTCAGCGTCCTTCTGAACCCCTGGAGCGAGGAGCGGCTCCACTCTCCAGCGGTTCCTGGCGCTGCCACCAGGGGGCGGGGAGGAGCACGGCCTGGCATCGCGCTGTAGCGCCCCTTGCGGCCGCCCGTGGTAGGCGTAAATCTCCGCTCTCGCGAGATTTGTTCAATCTCGGAAGAAAAGTGGGCGGGGCTGGCGGCCCCTCCTCCTTTTCCCGCTCTTCATTCCCACGGTTCGCCTCTTGGTTCCCACGGATGGACAAACAATGATGCTTCTTATAGCGTTTGTGGCCATAGGCCAGCTCGAAAGCAAGCAGCACTTAGAATTTTAAACGCTTCACTTTCCAATGAACCTTTAAAATTGTTTTCTTCAGGGCCTCCAGAGAGAATGCATGAAGGTAGGGCATTTGCCTTGCATGCAGAAGGACGGTGGTTGGAATCCCGGCACCCCATCTGGTCCCCCGGGCCTGCCAGGAGCGATTTCTGAGCATAGAGCCAGGAGGAACCCCTGAGTGCTGCTGGGTATGACCCCCCCCCAAATATAAGGACATTATTGTAATAATGCCCAGAGACAATAAAGATGAGGTCTGGAAGGACTGGCTCACAATATGAAGCTCACCACAAAGAATGGTGAGTGCAGTTAGGCAAATAACTATACTAACAACTATATTGACAATATTAATGAATACAGGCAAGGGTTGGGAAGGATGGAGGGGGCCATTGGTGGTGGGAATGTTGCACTGGTGAAGAAGGGGCTATTCTTTAACTGCATAGTTTAATGGTTGCATGGTATTCCATTGTATAAATGTACCACTGTTTATTTAGCCACTCATCTGTTGTTGGGCATCTGAGTTGTTTCCAGATTCTGGCTATTGTAAATAGTGCTGCAATGAATATAGGTGTGTAAAGGCATTTTTGTATTGTGTTTTTGTGTTCCTAGGTATATCCCTAGGAGTGGTATAGCTGGATCATATGGGAGCTCAATTTCCAGCTTTTTGAGGAATCTCCATATTGTTTTCCATAAAGGCTGAACAAGATGGCGTTTCTGGGGCCAAAATGATAGTACAGTAGTAGGGCATTTGCCTTGCATGAAACCGACCTGGGAATGACCCGGTTCTATTCCTGGCATCCCATATGGTACCCCAGTCTACTGGAGCAATTTCAAGTGCAGAGCCAGTAGTAACCCCTGAGTACCACTGGGTGTGGCCCAAAAACCAATCAATCAATAAATAAAGTTTAAGGGGAAAAAAAAAGACTGCATTCCCACCAGCAGTGAATGAGAGTTCCTTTCCACATTCCCACCAGCACTGATTGTTCTTGTTCTTTGTGATGTGTTTCCATCTGTGGTGTGAAATGGTACCTCATAGTTGTTTTGATTTGCATCTCCCTGATGATTAGTGATGTAAAGCATTTTTTCATGTGTCTTTGGGCCATTTGTATTTCTTCTTTGAGGAAGTATCTGTTCTTTCTCCCCATTTTTTGAGGAGGTTAGATTATTTTTTCTTATTAAGTTCTGTCAGCACCTTATTTATTAGCCCCTTATCTGATGGTCATTGGGTGAATACTTTCTCCCATTCTGTGGGTGGCCTTTGTATCCTAGTCATTGTTTCCTTTGAGGTGCAGAAGCTTCTCAGCTTAATGTAGTCCCATTTGTTTATCTCTACTTCCACATGTTTGGACAGTGACATTTCTTCCATAAAGATGCCTTTAGTCTCAATGTCATGGAGTGTTTTACCTACATGTTGTTCTATATACCTTATGGTTCTGGGTCTGATATCAAGGTCTTTTATCCATTAAATTTGACCTTGCTGCATGGTGTTAGCTGGAGGTCTGAGTCCGAATTTTTGCAAGTGTCTGACCAGTTCTGCCAACACCACTTGTTGAAGAGCCTTTTCTTGCTTCATTTTGTGTTTCTTGCCCCTTTATCAACGATTAATTGATTTATGTTTGGGGGACATTTTCTGAATACTCAAGTCTATTCCACTGATCTGAGGATCTGTCTTTATTCCAAAACCATGCTGTATTAATTACTATTGCCTTGTAGCACAATTTAAAGTTGGAAAAATTGATACCTCCACCTTCTTTTTCCTTAGGGTTGCTTTAGCTATTCATGGGTGTTTATTGTTCCAAATGAATTTCAAGAGTGTTTGATCCACTTCTTTGAAAAATGTCATGGGTGTCCTTATATACAAAGCTTTGTCTCTGAGGTTTTAGCATTATTCACATTGTAGAGATTTTAAATGTCTCTTCATGTTGGATTAGTTAATTTGTACATGAATTACATTTCTGGAGAACCAATTACTACTGAGGAGGAAATGTCACACATACCTTACATACCTTACAGCTATACTCTGATAAAATAGAGCTACATGGCTGTACTTCCACTCTGCTGGGCTGGCTCTGGCCACTGTCACCTGCATCCGTGTGGGCTGGCACCCTTGCTGGCCAGTTGCAAAATCATACTGAATCTGCATGTCATGTTGACAGGACTGGGTTCACTTTCCAAGATAAAGCAAATTGATTTTCCTTTGGCAACTATTTATTGAGTGGCAGTTACTTTACAGAGTAAATGAGGCTTCCTGCACCCGTGTTCGGTTTTGCTATGCATACACCATAAACATTGTTCATTTTGGAGAATAGTCCCCCTTCTCCTTGAGGTTCTGGATGAGAGTCCAGACCCTGGCCTGGGAGGCACTTATGAGGTACAAGCCTATTGCTGCTACTAAATTATTGCTGGTCAGTGATCACCATGTTGTCAATAAGAAATTTTCTATTTCTTCAAATTTCTTAAGTTGTTCAGCAAATTTTTTTTGTTTTTGTTTTTGGTTTTTGGGTCACACCCGGCATTGCTCAGGGGTTACTCCTGGCTGTCTACTCAGAAATAGCTCCTGGCAGGCACGAGGGACCATATGGGACACCAGGATTCGAACCAACCACCTTTGGTCCTGGATCAGCTGCTTGCAAGGCAAATGCCACTGTGCTATCTCTCCGGGCCCAAATGTATTTTTAAAGACAAAAAAGAAGCTTTATACTGAGATTTGTGTCCAAGTCATAATTTTAGGATTTGTCAGGTGCTTAAAAACAGCTACTGGAGTGTATTTTTTATCTATACTTTTGTCATTTTCTTCTTTAAAAGAACAAAACAAAACATACCATACCACTTATTAAAATGTTCTTGGTTTGTATATAGTAAAAGAATAAAACTTTTGCTTATAAAAAATGGGGAATAAAAAAGCTTGAAGTACTTGAAGTACAAGTGTTAAATGTGTTTTCTTTTCCCTTGGGTTTTGGCATTTTGCAATGAGATTTGTTTGTTTATTTTCTTTCTAAGTCTATTCTGTATATGTTTTTAATTACTGTTTTTGTTTTGGGAGGGGCACTCATATCTAGTAAGATTGTTCCCAACTATATTTGGAAAACCAAGTAGTTCCAGGGATTAAGCTGGACCTGCTGAACACAGAGCATGCAGTCCATGTTGAGCTATGTCTTTGGTCTACACTCATCATTTCATAAGAAAGAAAGCAATATGAGTACTGGGAATCGAGGTAATTTAACACTTACTTTTATGTAATTTCTTTAAAAGAAGGGCAGGTCTGGAACAATAGTTCAGCTGGTAAGGCACTTGCCTTGCAGTGGCCAACCTGCTTTGATCCCCACCATCCCATATGGTCCCCACAAACCTGCTAAGAGTGATTCCTGAGTGTAGAGCCAGGAAAATTCCAGAGCACCTTGGTTGTGCACCCCCACCAAGCCAACAAATAAAAATAGAAAGAGAAGGACACCTTAAACGAAGGTAAGGATTGGTTTGGAAATAGTCCAAAGGATTTGTAGTCTCACTTTATCCTGGCAGGCTCCGGGGACCATAGGGAATGCTGGAGATCAAAACAGGGTCTGTCCCGAGTTGGCCATGTGCAAGGCAAATCCCCTACCACTGTGCTATCGCTCTGCCTCTCAATGGTTTTTTTTTTTAACAACCTGGATTTGCCTTTCATTTGTACCTTAAAAATACTAATTTTGTGTGACTCGTGTGTGTGTGTGTGTGTGTGTGTGTGTGTGCACGCGCGCACGCGCGTGTGTATGTGTGTGTAGCAAGGTAGTTTTACTGAAACTTATTTAGAAAGATGTGAGGGGGAAAAAAGAGAAGTACATGTTAGAAAAATAAGACAGGCTTCTCCAAAGTGGAAATGAGCAAGCAAAGAAACAGACAAGCAAGCAAGATACTTGTTCAAGGGAGTACATGGACTTGCAGAGTAAGTAGAAAGTCACTTTTCAAAATGTTATGTTAATGCAAGCACCTCTTTTGTTCCATGGTTTCAGCAGCCTATTGCTCAAGCTTTGCAACTAAGTGGGTGGATTTTTCTTGTGTGTGTGTGGTTTTTGGGTCACAGCCGGCGGTGCTCAGGGGTTATTCCTGGCTCCATGCTCAGAAATTGCTCCTGGCAGGCACGGGGGACAATATGGGACGCTGGGATTTGAACTGATGACCTCCTGCATGAAAGGCAAATGCCTTAACTCCACGCTATCTCTCCAGCCCCTAAGTGGGTGGATTTTACAAAAACATAAGGAGTGAGAACTACAGTTTGAAGCTTTAGTCCAGAGGCCATTAAAAACAAACAAGCAAAAAACAAAACCGGTAAAATGCTAACAGCGTGATTGCCCGAAGCAGTGGACATGCACAGCGGCCCTGTCTAGGGTAGTAACCCCAAAGCAGTTCTAGGCGAGGCCCTAGTGAACTGTCAGGCCAGGCCCCAATATCATAGAGTGTTCTCCTCATACCAAAGTAGCGTTGGTGAGCACCCTCATATTTAGTAAAACCAGAGTCCTTGATGCCAAGTTACATTTGATAAGCGGGAGGAAAATCCGGCCGACCAGGTTGTGGCTCAGCGATTGAGCTCTTGTTTTGCAGGTAGAAAGCTCTAGGTTCCATCCCAGTTCCACTTGCAAAAAAGGGGGGGGCAGGGAGGCAAAACCAAAAAGGAAAAACAACTCTCCAAATTCTCTCGTAGAGAAGAGCCAGTAGGTGTCTTGCTTTGAGTCATCCTTGAAGTGAGTTAATAGGCAAAAATGCTTGTCACGTGTCATGTATTTTTAAACTGAGAAGAGGGCAGGAAGGGTGACCAGAAAGGCTCCCCAGCCTCATACATTCCAGACAAGCTTCCGAAGCATGTTTTATCATTTATTTTATTTATATCACATTTTATTTATTTATGTTTTTGGTTTGGTTTATTTTTACTCCTGGCTCTATGCTCAGAAATCGCTCCAGGCAGGCCCAGGGGACCATATGGGATGCCGAGATTCGAACCACCGTCCTTCTGCATGCAAGGCAAACAGTCTAGTAGACTCCATGCTATCTCTCTGGCTCCTATATCACATACTTTTTTTTTTTTTTTTTTTTTTTTGGTTTTTTGGGCCACACCCGGCGGTGCTCAGGGGTTACTCCTGGCTGTCTGCTCAGAAATAGCTCCTGGCAGGCACGGGGGACCATATGGGACACCGGGATTCGAACCAACCACCTTTGGTCCTGGAGCGGCTGCTTGCAAGGCAAACGCCGCTGTGCTATCTCTCCGGGCCCTATATCACATACTTTTATACATACACGAATTCATCCGAGTTGTGAGAATGTTAGAGCATGAACACAAGATCATCTGGAGTCAAATGGAAGCACTGACACAGAGATCATCCGCTCTAAAAATTGAACCACATTCCTAGTCTCCTCCTCCTCTTCTTTTCTTTTCTCATCTTTTTCCTTCTCTTCATTTTCTTCTTCCTCCTCCTCTTTAAAAAGACCCAACAGTAGCCGAGGGCTGAGCAGACAGATCCCTCTCCCCCTAGGCAGGACTCAGGGCCTCCAACTCGTAAATTCCTTCCCAGCGGCAGGCCACACTCTGCCCAGGGCTGGCGGGGAGAAGCTGGGGCCGCAGGAGCCGGAGCCTGCGGGAGCCAGCCGGGAAGCCCCAGCGAGGTCTTGCGTGGCCCGGCGGTCCCGGCCTGGCCCTGGCCCTGGCTCTGGCTCTGGCTCCACCTCCGCCTCCGCCTCGCCCTGCTCCGGCCCGGCTCCGCCTTCCGCGCTTCCCGGGTTGGGCTGTGCACTGTGGCCCCGACCCGGCGCCGAGCTAGCCTGGGGCCACCGCGACCCACCCGCGACGGGCGATGGCGCGGCTGCAGCTGCTGCAGCTGTTGCTGCTGTTGCTGCTGCAGGTCGGGGCGGGCGCGTCCCCCGGGGACCCCAAAGCCCCGCCGCTCTTCAACGTGAGCTTGGACGAGGCCCCCGAGCTGCGCTGGCTGCCCGTGCTGCGGCACTACGACCTGGACTTCTTGCGCTCCGTGTTAATGCGGATCCTGCGGTGAGCGCGCGGGGCACCGGGGCGAGACGGGCGGGACGGGCGGGACGGAAGCTCTCCGGGCCCTCTCTCCCCGCGCGTGGCAGGGATCCAAAGTGTGCCAAAGCTCAGACGCGGGGCGCCCGGTCTGCAGCCCCTGTGCAATGTCTGCACCCCTGTCCATGTTTGCACTTCTGTCCATGTCTGCACCCCTGTGCATGCCTGCACCCCTTTTCACCCTCTAAGACGGCCTTGCATGCATGCATGCATGAACCCCAACTCTCTGGCCAGCTTTGGGAGGGCGCCGGGAGCTGGCTCTCCGGAGGCGCAGCAATGTCTTTCTTTCTTTCTTTCTTTCTTTCTTCTTCTTTTCTTTCTTTCTTTCTTTCTTTCTTTCTTTCTTTCTTCTTCTTTCTTTTTCTTTCTTTCTTCTTTTTTCTTTCTTTCTTTTTCTTTCTTTCTTTCTTTCTTTCTTTCTTTCTTTCTTCCTTCTTTCTTTTCTTTCTTTCTTTCTTTCCTTTCTCTCTCCCTTCCTTCCTTCTTTCTTTCTTCCTTCCTTCCTTCTTCCTTCCTTCCTTCTTCTTCCTTCTTCCTTCCTTCCTTTCTTCTTTCTTTCTTTCTTTCCTTTCTTTCTTTCCTTCCTTCCTTCCTTCCTTCCTTCCTTCCTTCCTCCTTCCTTCCTCCTTCCTTCCTTTCTTTCTTTCTTTCTTCTTTCTTCTCTTTCTTTCTTTCTTTCTTTCTTTCTTCCTTCCTTCCTTTTTCTTTCTTTCTTTCTTTCTCTTTCTTTCTTTCTTCCTTCCTTCCTTCTTTCTTTCTTCCTTCCTTTCTTTCTTCTTTCTTTCTTAATTTCTTTTCTTTCTTTCCTTCCTTCCTTCCTCCTTCCTTCCTCCTTCCTTTCTTTCTTTCTTTCTTCTTTCTTTTCTTTCTTTCTTTCTTTCTTCCTTCCTTCCTTTTTCTTTCTTTCTTTCTTTCTTTTTCTTTCTTTCTTTCTTTCTTTTTCTTTCTTTCTCTCTCTTTCTTTCTTTCTTTCTTTCTTTCTTTCTTTCTTTCTTTCTTTCTTTCTTTCTTTCTTTCTTTCTTTCTTTCTTTCTTTCTTCCTTCCTTCTTTCTTTCTTAATATATTTTATTTAAACACCTTGATCACATACATGATTGTGTTTGGGTTGCATTGCATTTTCAGTTCGCCTTGGGCCTGGGGGGCGCGGGCCCAGCTGCAGCCCGCCCCTTTGGGGACCCCTCTTCAACCTGCAAGCCACCAGGTCCTGGTTTTCCTTTTCATTTGAGCACGCTGTGCAACTAAGTCATCTAAGCATTAATCCCGAGGATGCATGCCCTCCTAAAGGAACACGTCTCTACCCTCAGCCGGGCCCTGCTTTCGCACCCCTTACAGGCTCATCCGGCACGTCGTGGCCTTTTTTTTGTTCCCAGGGAGAACATCCCCAAGTGGGTCCACCCGGTGATTCGAAAGGGCGTCGGAGAGCTGGAGCGCTTCCTGCCGCCGCTGCTCATCCAGGAGACTCGCGGCATGTGCGACTTCATGAACCTCAGCCTGGCCGACTGTCTCCTGGTCAACCTGGCCTACGAGTCCTCGGCGTGAGTGCCCAGTCTCAGTGGCAATGGGTGGAGGCGCGGGTAGGGCGCAATCGGAACTGGGTGGTGGCCAGGCAGGCGGCCAAGGAAATCTGGTTTATCTGGAGGCTCAGAAACCAGCCAACTTCTCTGGTTGATCTCAGCTCTGGGAGGCAGAATGGAGAACGACCCCACTGACTTCCCAGTACACCCTCTTGACTGACCTTGGCCTCTTAGCTACTTTTGCAGCTGCAGAACACCTTACAGGTGTTTTCCCAAACTCTGCCCGACAACTTCTTCTCCGAGTCTATTTTATTCCAGACACCGTGATTATTTTTAAATTTTTATTTTTAATTATTAGAACAAAGATGCAAAGAAAGAGGACAAGGTAAAGTTACAGTGGAAGGACTATCACCCATAAACAGAATTCTCAGAAGTCCCCTTGCTGATACCTTCATTTTGAACTTTCAGCCAAAGAACATTAAGAAAAGTAAAACAACCCATGTACAATTACTTTGTCCCTCAAGTCCCCAGATTGTAGTACATTATATTTCTTAGCAGTACACAAAGCTATCTAAAGTCATAAAACTTATGTAACTCCTTAAACATTGAAGGCCTAGTATTTTTTTTACATTTCCATGCACATGCATATTAGTTTAAGTTAACCTCAAAAGTTTAAGTGGTTTTTTTTTTTAAGGATTGTAGTCAAAGGAGCACAGTAAAAATGGTGTTAGAGTGGCAATTATTGTTTGCATAGGCCCACCAAAATATGAGGGACATGGAAAGGAAAAGCCTTGGCCTAAATACAAGGAGACCCTACCCCTGAAGTTTCCTGGCATAAGACCAACTCTAGGCTCCAGGCAAACTAGTTTGTCCATTCCAAGTCATTGTAGTGCCAATACACTTATATTTTTCACAGTCTCTCTTGTTGGTATCATGTTTCTGTGTTAAAGATCCTGGAGTCTGCATATCCTACATTGAAGTCAGGATGGTGTGGAGTGTCCTCTAGTTTCACTGACAATTAAAGGGCAATGCAGAAAGCCCTGTCCTGTAAGCAGGTCATTGTTGTTGTCAAGTTTTCTTAGTGTTAAGGGAAGTCTCTTTTGAGCAGGTCGATGTCAGAACAGCGGTAGGGTCTTCCCTGGTAGAGGATTGCTTCCAGGTGATGTTATAAACAACCTTGGATGTTTCATAGATAGCTTCCCTGGTTTAGGGGTGAATGGAGAATGCCCATTCTTCTGAGGCCTGTGCCAGGTCATTATGTCAATGTTCAGGGTGTAAGGTCCCATTGCACTACAAGATTTGTGCAAACACCGTGATTTCTAATACTGTTCTGGATGGAGTTCCAGGCATGCAACATTCCAACCTCCCACCCTCCACCCAGTGTCTGCTTTCCTCCAGCCAGGGAGTTATTCCAGGTTTTTTGTTTGTTTTGGCTTGAGTTTGGGGAGCACGTCCAGCGGAGCTCAGGGTTTAATTACACCTCTCTCTGTGGTCAGGGATCACTCTTGGATGAGCTCAGGGCATCATATGTAGTGCCAAATGGTAAGACTCAGTTCGGGGGCTAAAAGGCCTTACCTGCTGTTCTATCTCTCTGTCTCCTCCAGGAAGTTTTTTAAATTATTCTCATTTTTGAGCCCTGAGTTAACATAACCTTTATCCTCCAGCCTTAGGGTGTCCCTTGCATTTATACTCCATGTTTGGTCGTGGCTAGTGGTCCTGAATCTTTTCCCTCCATGGCCGCTGTTTCCCAGGGAGCTCTGTAGTGGTGAATAGGGTCCTTCTAGTACTTGGTATCCCAGAGGGGATAACAAAATGTGAAAGTGAATGGGAGTATTCGAATGAAGCCAAGTCAAGTGCAGGAAGAGGCTAAAGTGTATGGGCTTGCTAACAGACCCAAAATTAAGGTTTCTAATATGGATCTTTCCCTCAGGATGTACTGTTTCACACCAGATCAGCTTTAGCTAGTTACATCTGATAAATGCTTAGAGATTTTTTTTTTTTTTGGGTCACACCTGGCAGTTTTCAGTGCTCAGGGGTTATCCTGGACTCTAAAAACCCAGGAACTAGTCCAAGCATTGCTTAGGGACATAGCGGATGCCAGGGATCAAACCACGGTCAGCCACTTGTAAGACTAGCCTTATTAGCTGTACTGTTGCTCCAGCCAAAATGGTCACAGTTTCTGGCTGCCAGAGATGATTTAAAAGAAAATTTTTTGAGATAAGCCTTGCTTTCTCCTGGCACCTACCATGATCACCTGGGAAAGGTATATGCCTTCTACCTTAGGAAAAGTTTTTGTTTTGCTTTTAATTTTTGTTTTTTTTGCATTGTCAGGGATGAGACCTAGGTATGCAAGGCATGCGAAACATTTTAAGACACAGACAAAGCATAAATTTGTTACATTGAAGTGCTTTCCAAGTAAACTGGCTTAATTTTGATGTTTTGTTGTTGTTTTATTTTTTGCACTACACCTGGCACTGCCTACTCCTGACTTTGGGCTTAGGTATCACACCTGGTCTATTCAGGGGTTTTGGAGACCAAACCTGGGTTGACTGCATGCAAGGCAAACACCCTACCCATTGTACCATTTCTCCTGCCCCAATTTTGGTGTGTTTTATTAGCTGTTCCCACTTTTTTCTTATTTCACCAAGTGACTTTCTCAAGGGGAAAGTCAGTTATCATTTTCACTTTTGTCTTCTTTTGTTAAAATTGCCATATTCAAGCAGATTAGAGCAAACATAGGGAAAACATTCTAATTTTTGGTTTTAATATTAAGGTATATTATATGCAGACATATCTTTAACAGAGCTCTTTTTCAGTCCAATTCTGTTGAATTGCCTGGCCACTAATAGCTCCTTGAGATGCAATTAGGATTTAAAAAAATTTTATTCTCATTTTTGTTGTAAGATTTTTGGAATCAGGCTAAGATTAATTATTTATTGAGCTTCCTGGGTGCCTGGCTACAGAGATTGTGGAATCTCTTGTGATATGGAAACCAAGACTCAAGCCTGGTAGACAGCCAGTGGTCAGAGATGCTGCTAAAAACTTGAGTCTGGGGCCCGGAGAGATAGCACAGCAGTGTTTGCCTTGCAAGCAGCCGATCCAAGGACCAAAGGTGGTTGGTTCGAATCCCGGTGTCCCATATGGTCCCCCGTGCCTGCCAGGAGCTATTTCTGAGCACACAGCCAGGAGTAACCCCTGAGCACCGCTGGATGTGGCCCAAAAACCAAAAAAAAAAAACAAAACAAAAAAAAAACTTGAGTCTGGGGCATTGGCTTTAGTGCCTCTCTAAACACAGATCCCTTTTTCATTCCTGCTTAAGAAACCACTGCAAGATTCCTTAAACTTTTTCCACTCATGACCACTTTTCCCTTGAGAAGTGCAGCATGAGAAATGTGATGCACATACATTTGAATTCAATTTAATTTGGAGCATTACATATTCAGAAACATTTGCTGTTACCAAAGTTTTCTCAACTCTCCATGTTCGTTTCTGCAACCAGCAGTTTAAGAAGTTAGGGACTCCTGGGCTCTACAACTATGGAGGATGAACTGAGAATTTTTGAGAGAGAGAGAGAGAGAGAGAGAGAGAGAGAGAGAGAGAGAGAGAGAGAGAGAGATTCAGCAGGCTTTGTTATACCGACTTTTAATATTTTGTGAGTTTGACACCAACTTGAAGGTCAGAAACCTTGGGAAAAATTCAAACCTGATCAAGCATCCTTGTTGAAACAAAGAAATTAAGTCAATTTGTTTCCTTCCTAAACATAAAAGTAAAATGCAGAAAAATACTAAGAACATTAACCACAATCCTTTCCTCAGAAATGACTTTTTTGGGGTGTTTGGGTGCTATATCTGGAGATATTTAGGACTTACTTAGGCTCAAAGATCATCATTCTTGGTGGTGTTTAGAGGATCCATCATATGCTGTGCTGGGAATTAAAACCAAACTGACTGCGTGCCAGGCAAGTCCCCTACATATACATACTGTTCTGCCTCTCCAACCCTGTAGAAAAGATCATCATTTAGGACATTTCTTCCCAATTCTGTTTGTGGGGCTATAATTTCTTCCCTCTCTTTTAGAATTGAACATGCTATTTAATATAGTTCTATCACCTGCACTTAAGAGCATGCAGACATATCTTTAACATATCTCTTCTTTAGTCCAAAACCATATAAGTTTCAAGTGAGCAGTTCTTCACTGAGCAACTGCAGAGCAGTTCATGAAGAGATCCTTTCTCTTATTTGCCCTGTACTGGAAAGCCTAAGGGGACTGGAAAAGTACCATACCTGTAAAGAGTTAATTATTTTCCAAGGGAGACAAACAAAATAGTTGTGAATCAGAATGGTTTAGTATTTGCACTGAGAAATTCCTAGAAGTGAGAGGTGAGCTGGACCTTTCTTTGAATGGTGAATTAAAAAGACTGAATGCTGCCAAACTAAATGAATAGAAAAAGGTCAGAGGCCTACTTGAGCCCAGAATGGCTCTGTTTCAGATTAAAGTTCAGATGGAAATTCTCATTGCAGTGTATTTATAAAGCTGTGTGTACTGAGGCAAAGGTTTAGTAGTACTGAACAAACAGCAGATTGAGTCTAGTATTTTCATCTTGAATTGTGAATCCATATTTTTGCTTAAAGATTATATAGCTGATGTGAATTAACTGTATAGTAAAGGATAAGTTACTTTAAGATTATATAGCTGATGTGAATTAACTGTATAGTAAAGGGTAAGTTACTTTAAAGACTTCGTTAAAAAATAACTCATTTTGGGCCTGGAGAGATAGCACAGCGGCGTTTGCCTTGCAAGCAGCCAATCCAGGACCAAAGGTGGTTGGTTCGAATCCCGGTGTCCCATATGGTCCCCCGTGCCTGCCAGGAGCTGTTTTTGAGCAGACAGCCAGGAATAACCCCTGAGCAACGCCAGGTGTGGCCCAAAAACCAAAAAAAAAAACAAAAACTCATTTTTCGGGGCTGGAGAGATAGCACAGCAGTAGGATGTTTGCCTTGCATGCAGACGACTGAGGACAGATGATGGTTCAAATCCCAGCATCTCATATGGTCTCCCATGCCTGCCAAGAGTGATTTCTGATTGAAGAGCCAGAAGTAACCCTTGAGCACTGCCAGATATGACCCCAAAACAAACAAGCAAAAAAAAAAAAAAAAAACCCAAGGGGGCCAGGCGGTGGCGCTAGAGGTAAGGTGCCTGCCTTGCCTGCGCTAGTCTTGGACGGACCGCGGTTAGATCCCCTGGCGACCCATATGGTCCCCCAAGCCAGGAGCGACTTCTAAGCACATAGTCAGGAGTAACCCCTGAGCATCACCAGGTGTGGCCCCAAAACAAAAACAAAAAAAAACTGATTTTTTTTTTTTGATTTTTGGGTCACACCCGGCGGTGCTCAGGGGTTACTCCTGGCTGTATGCTCAGAAATAGCCCCTGGCAGGCACGGGGGACCATATGGGACACCAGGATTCAAACCAACCACCTTTGGTCCTGGATCGGCTGCTTGCAAGCAAATGCTGCTGTGCTATCTCTCCGGGCCCTTAAATGTTTTTTTTTAAAGTTTCATTCATGTTGGATTTTCTCTTTCTCAGATTCTGTACCAGTATTGTGGCTCAAGACTCCAGAGGCCATATTTACCATGGCAGGAATTTGGATTATCCTTACGGAGATTTCTTACGCAAGTTAACCTTGGATGTGCAATTTATAAAGAATGGGAAGGTATATAGTCCTTACAGTGTAAGATTTAGATACCATAGAAACCTTGACAGCTCAAGTTAATAATCATGAGTGTTGCCAGCACTTATGTATGTTTTGTTTATGACTATAGTATAGTGGGTAGGGTGTATCCCTTGCACACTGCTCACCCAGGTTCAATCCTCAGCATACTATATAGTCCACCAACCTACCAGGACTAATTCCTGAGCACAGAGCCAGAAATAACTCCTGAACATTGCCATGTGTGGCCCAAGGACCCCCCTAAAACTTCCTTTTTAAGATACTACCAAAAACACAACAGCAAAAGCCCAACTCCTGTAAAAACAAAACCTGAAATGTACATCAATTATGTGTATAGAAAGAAGCATACTCTCTTATTTTCATTGATTACTCAGTGACATCAGTTTTCCTTAGATTTCTTCATAAGCATATGATCAGTTATTCACTTGTTCTGTGAGTTAGATTTTATTTCTGTTTTTCTATGTTCTGGAATAGTCTGCGTAGAGATTATAATAGTTGTGTAGGTATTATCATAGTTAGTAGGAATACCAACTTTGGTTCAGACCATTCTTATTAGAGACCCACACCTCTCTCCTATGTCTGATCTTTTAAAAATGATATTAGGGCTAGAGAGATAGCTTAATGGGATGAGTATATGCTTTGCTTATGGGAGTTCAAACTTCAGTCCCTGGCACCATATAGGATCTCCTGAAGTCTGCCTGGAGCGACTCCTGAGTTCAGAGCCAGGAATAGTCTCTGAGCACCACGGGGTAGAGCCCAATCTCTTTAAAAATATATGTACTGTTGTCACATTTCTTTTTTTTTTTTTTTTGGTTTTTGGGTCACACCTGGCAGTGCTCAGGGGTTATTCCTGGCTCCAGGCTCAGAAATTGCTCCTGGCAGGCACAGGGGACCATATGGGGCGCCGGGATTCGAACCGATGACCTCCTGCATGAAAGGCAAACGCCTTACCTCCATGCTATCTCTCCGGCCCCCTGTTGTCACATTTCTATGTAAATATTTAAAATTTACATTTCTGTGTAAATGTTTAGAAAAATGGCATTCGTCAATGTTCACTAAGTACACGGTGTTACTGCCTAACAGAAAATGTAAAAGATTGAGACTAAGAGAATGGAAAAGATTTTGACTTTGAGGCACTTTATTTATGGGCATATTCTATTCTTTGCATAGAGGCTGAGTGCATAGAGGCTGAGTCATAAAACTTGTAAAAAGGTTTACTACTTTTAGGGGCTGGGGCAGTGACGCAAGCAGTAGGGTGTCTTCCTTGCATGCACTAACCTAAGACGGACCACGGTTCGATTCTCCAGCATCCCACATGGTCCCACAAGCCAGGAGCGATTTCTGAGCGCATAGGCAGGAGTAACCCCTGAGCATCATGGGGTATGGCCCAAAAACAAAAAAAAAATTTTTTTTACTACTTTTAGTATAAACTTATTTCTAAATCTTTGACACTTGTCTTTTAATTTTTCTTTAAAGGGCACCACACTTTAAAGTATTCATTGGCACTTTAGTTCAGATTTAGATCAGATTCAGGCCTCACTATAAGCTAGGCGTGTGCTCGATGCTACTGCTATATCTGCCCCCAGCTTACTGTCATCTGCTTTTACAAAGTTATTGCCATAAGAATTAAGGCAAGCACCTTAACCCTTGTACTATTTCTCTAGCCCTATTATACTTTTTCTTAACACATTAAATAGTGAAATTCAGCAATGGGTCTAATTACTGTGATTTCACATATGTCTGAACACTTTCAGAATAAAGGCAACAACCATTCAACATATGAAAATGTTTACACTACCTACTGGCTACATAGTCTGTCATTACTATGTGATCAGCTGCATACATTCAATGGAGGAGTGAAATTTCAGTTAAAGATTAGTGAAAATTTCTAACTGAAAAATAATTCTAGTTAGAAATTATTGAAAACTGGGGACAGAGCGGTGGCATAGTGGAAGGGCATTTGCCTTGCATGCTGCTAACCTAGGACTAACCAAAGTTTGATCCCCTGGCGTCCCTTACGGTCTTCCAAGCCAGGAGTGGTTTCTGAGCACATAGCCAGGAGTAACCCCTTAGCTCACAGGGTGTGGCTCAAAAACTAAAAAAAAAAAAAAAACAATTAGTGAAAATTAGTGTACATTTTTCTCATATAGAGTTCCAGATCTGCTGTATTCTATCTCTGGTGCTCAGTTAGTCTTCTGTTGAAGTTTTATTCTGTTTTGTTAGAACTTTTTTTAAAGTTATATTAGATCTTATAAAAATATTTATATGATGGGCCCGGCGAGATAGCACAGCGGCATTTGCCTTGCAGGCAGCCGACCCAGGACCAAAGGTGCTTGGTTCAAATCCCGGTGTCCATATGGTCCCCCGTGCCTTCCAGGAGCTATTTCTGAGCAGACAGCCAGGAGTAACCCCTGAGCATCGCCGGGTGTGGCCCAAAAACCAAAAAAAATTTTTTATATGCATAATATTAACTATTAAAAGAATAAACAGACCAAAATTCACAAAGAGTTACTGATGTTTATCTCTTGATAAACATTATTATCTAGTGCTATCATCTAGAGGATATTTTTGTAAAAAAATTATTTTTGTACTTCACAATTTATTATTAGTTTATATTTATTTTATAATTATAAAAATCTGTTAAATAAGAATAAAATGTGATTTTGTTAAAAGTCATAAAAAGGGAAATATTAAATGAAATAAAAATGAGGAAAAATTATTTCCCCCCTTAAAATATACATGAAATTTAGGATAAAACAGGTCATTTCAATATGCATTTCAATGCTTCGGATACTATAGTCCCAGATTCCATCTCTGTCCCTTCACAGTCCCCTAGGTACTACCAGGAGAGACTCTCAAGCCCTGAGGTAGGAGGAGTCTTGGGTTTCTTGGGTGTGACCCAGAAACAAAAAATTAGAGCCCGGCGAGATAGCACAGCGGCGTTTGCCTTGCAAGCAGCCGATCCAGGACCAAAGGTGGTTGATTCGAATCCCGGTGTCCCATATGGTCCCCCGTGCCTGCCAGGAGCTATTTCTGAGCAGACAGCGAGGAGTCACCCCTGAGCAACGCAGGGTGTGGCCCAAAAACAAAAACAGAAACAAAAAATTAAAGTGACTTTGGTTGAAACAGTAAAACAATTCTTTATCTCTTGCTTTCAGATTGCATTCACAGGAACCACTTTTATTGGCTATGTAGGATTATGGACTGGTCAGAGTCCACACAAGTTTACAATTTCTGGCGACGAACGAGGTAATCAAAATGAACTCCCAAGCATGTTTGACAATATCTGTCCATTTTTAGTTTTCTCTAATTGGAAAAAAAATTTGAAAATGTCCTTGCCATTCTCTGTAATGGGGACTTCCATTGTTGTACAGGCATTCAGGGACATGAAAGCAAAGATGCTTTCAGATAGTGATCATTCTCAGAGAGTGTCCAATAAGAATATGTGATAGCTAGGAAAGAGGAGTAAAATAGAGAGTCAGAGAAGGCTCACTTCCAGGACTCAGGAGTCAGGTGTGCAGAGGCTAGGGAAGACCATTCCAAAAATGAAGGGTGGGAAAGAGGGTTGTGACATAATGATCAAGAGGGTGACTAAGACCATATAAGGGTCATAATGAGGAGTCTGAATATGAAGTATTAAGGAAGCCCTAGGAAAACTTTAAGCCATCAATAAATAAATATGGTGTGTGCATGTGTGTGTGTGTGTGTGTCTTTGATCCATACCTGGTGTTGGTCAGGAGCTTAAGAGTGACCCATAGCTGTACTTAAGGATCATTTTTGGTGCCAAAAATTGAACCAGGGTCCCTACCACCATAACAGCAAGCAAGGCAAATGTATTACCTCTTGTACTATCTCTCCATTTCTGATTCATATGTTCAGCTTTGTGTTAAATTATGGCGAGTTAAGAGGAAATAAAAATGTTAGTAATCAGGGCTGGAGAGATAGCATGGAGGTAAGGTGTTTGCCTTGCATACAGAGGGACAGTGATTCGAATCCTAGCATCCCATATGGTCCCCCGAGCCTGCCAGGAGTGATTTCTGAGCATAGAGCCAGGAGTAACCCCTGAGCGCTGCTGGGTGTGACCCAAAAAACAAACAAAAAACAAAAAAGTTAGTAATTTAGTTATGTTATCTAGAGGATATAGAATGGTATTTCAGAAGCGATATCTGTAAGTGATTTAGAATTGATTACACACTTTCTCTAAGGTTTCTCACTAGATCATTGAAATCCTGTTGAATAAGTAGGAGAGTATTATTAATCCTGTTCATTAATTAACACTTAAATATTGTCACTGCCGTGCTTGAGCTATCAATCCCAGGGTTTTGAACATGCAAAATCATGTATTTGACCACTTAGCCATCTACCCAGCTTATAAACAGCTTCTTGTCTTTAAATGTTAGTTACCTTTTATGGTAACCAGTCCTAAAAATGTTCAGTGTTATGGATCTGAAAGTTATCCCCAGCGGTGTGTGTGGGGTTGAGGTAGGGGTGGCAGGGAGACCAAGGGGCCCAAACTCCTCACTTTATATATGCCAGGCACTTGAGCTGTCTCTAATCCAACAAACTGCTTTTCAAAAACATCAAGACCAGTTTAATGACATTAGCTATGCTTACATTTACAAAGTAATTCTGCTAAGATTGAGTTACAACTAATGAAGATTAGTTAAAATGTCTGATGAGGGGTAAAGGGTGGCGGGGTGGTAAGATTCTAGGTAGAAGGCTGCCAGACTTTATGTGCTTTACCCTCAGCCTGGTTTGGATTATTTCATGTGCGACCTTGATTCAGACTTGTTCACCACCGGTGGTTAGAGATACAGTGTGTAAGGTGATTTTACATCCCAGAATCAAAAATAAATAAAACTGGGACCGGGCGGTGGCGCTAGAGGTAAGGTGCCTGCCTTGCCTGTGCTAGCCTTGGATGGACCGCGGTTTGATCCCCCGGCATCCCATATGGTCCCCCAAGCCAGGAGCAACTTCTGAGCGCATAGCCAGGAGTAACCCCTGAGCGTTACTGGGTGTGGCCCAAAAACCAAAAAAAAAAAAATAAAATAAAATAAATAAATAAATAAATAAATAAATAAATAAATAAATAAATAAAACTTGCATTTGACAGCAATTTGGATATACTTAATTTTTCTTTCCTCTGCTTGACAGATAAAGGCTGGTGGTGGGAAAATGTGATTGCTGCCCTTTTTCAGAGACACAGCCCAGTTAGTTGGCTTATTCGCACTGTGAGTGTATAAAATGGGGAGTTCATCTCATTCAAATATCAGTTTCTACATTGTCTGTTTATGCTGAAACTTTGAGTTCATGTTTTTGGGTGGAGGGAGGGGCTACACCTATTGGTGCTCAGAGCCACCTTCTAGCTGTGTACTCGGGAATCATGCCTAATGGGGCTCAGGGCTGGTGGGGATATAGGGTGCTGGAAATCAAACCTGAGTCAGCAGCATGCAAGCATGCCTTACCCATTGTCCTATCTTTCCAGTCTCCAGATAATTCTGTTTTAGTTTCATTACTTTTTTCTGGTTGAGGTTCTATGATTTACAATACTGTTAATGTATATATAATGTGTACATAATTCCAACACCATACCCATTACCAGTGTACTCTCCCATTCCATTAAGGACCCTAGTGCCCCTTCCTGGCCTCACAAACCCAATTGTGTAGATCAGTTCTCCCATTATGTACCTTAGGCTGTTTGTTATTGCCTTGTGTGTCTTTTATGTCTCAGATATGAAAAAGGTCATTATTTACCTCTTCCTTTCTGACTGACTTCACTCAACATAATACCCCTTCATTCCATCTGCATTGTAACAAATTGCATGATTTTTCTTTTTTAGAGCTGCATAGTATTTGTTATGTATAAACTTCTAGATCTATTCATCTGTAGTTGGACATTTGGGTTTTTTCTATATCTTGATATTGTACTAAGTGCTGCACTAAACATAGGTGGGCATATATCCTTTCAAATTAATGTGTTTTTTTATGGGGTAAATGCCATGAAGTAGTATATCCTAGTCATATGAGAGCTTTCTTGAGAGATTTCCATGACATTTCCTGAATGGACGAGAGTTCGTTTCTCACCACAACACTACCACAACTTGTTGTTTCCAGATTTTGTTTGGACAAACAAAATTTTGGGGCAACAGGGTACTTAGTGGTTACTCCTGGCTCTGTGCTCAGGGGTCATTTCAGGCAGTGCTTGGGCGAATACAAGAGATTGAACCTGGGTTAGCCATATGCAAGGCAAATACACTACTGGCTGTGCTATTATTTTGACTGTTTTCAGACTTCTTGATATATGCCATTATTTTTGTTGGGTTATTTTTTTGTTTTTTTTTGGGGGGTTTGTTTGTTTTTATGTTGTTGTTTGTAATGTTTAATTTTGGGGTGATGCCTGGCTCTGGACTCAGAAATTATTCCTGCCCAGCTCAGGGACTGTATGGGATACAGGTGATTGACCCCAGTCAGCTGCATGCAAGGCAAATTCCCTACCTGCTGTGATATCACTCTGACCCCCCCCCCCCAGTGAAGACCATTAGAATGAACACATGACGGGCCGGGAAGGTGGCGCTAGAGGTAAGGTGTCTGCCTTACAAGCGCTAGCCAAGGAACGGACCGCGGTTCGATCCCCCGGCGTCCCATATGGTCCCCCCCAAGCCAGGGGCGATTTCTGAGCACATAGCCAGGAGTAACCCCTGAGCGTCAAACGGGTGTGGCCCAAAAACCAAAAAAAAAAAAAAAAAAAAAAAAAGAATGAACACATGACCAAACATGGGAAATTTTTTGTTGACCTGGCAAGTAAAGCACGCAACCTTTGACAGAGACTGGGAACTATCCAGAGGTTTCTTTTTGTGTGAGATACCTGTTGCTGCAGGCTCCCCACTGAAATTTCTTCTCTCTCTGGAGCCCTGATGGCAAGAAAAGAGGTCAGAGCAGCAGAAGATTCTATCTGAGGCTTTATCTTTCAGCAGAAAAGACATTGAGTCTATCTGTGTGTTTACTGCCATGCCTGATGATAATGCTAATATAGATGTATCTTTCTATTCAGACTCTGAGTGAATCAGAAAACTTTGAAGAAGCTGTTTACAAGTTGGCCAAGACTCCGCTGATTGCTGATGTTTACTACATCGTGGGTGGCACGTCCCCTCTCGAAGGATCGGTTATCACTCGGAATAGAGGAGGTCCAGCAGACATTTGGCCTCTAGATCCTTTAAAAGGAGCGTGAGTATAATTGAAGATGGTTCATCTTTGTCAGTGTTCCTTTTTGAGTTGGTGAAAATGTAGATACTTTCTTTTTCTTTTTTTTCTTTTTTTTTTTTTTCTTTTTTTTTTGGTTTTGGGGTCACACCCAGCAGCACTCAGGGGTTACTCCTGGTTCTGCTTTCAGAAGTCAACCCTGGCAGGCTTGGAAGACCATATAGGTTGCCGGGAACCAAACCAAAATGTGTCGGGGTTGACCTCGTGCAAAGCAAATGCCCAATCTCTGTGCTTTTGCTCCAGCCCCTTGTTTTTCTATATTTCTTCTTGGTCCATATTATTCTGGAAAAGGTGAAATAATGGGTTTGCTCTGTTGTAGGTGGTTTCGAGTTGAGACGAATTATGACCACTGGAAGCCCACACCCAAGAAAGATGACCGAAGGTCAGCCTCTAGACTCAGCTCTGCAACATTTTCTTGGGGTTAGGAGGCAGTGTCTTGGTTCTTACAGGAGCTGAGATGACTGCAAGTACTTACTTCCCCCATGGTGTCCCTCGGCCCCTTGCCAGTGCCTTCCTTGAATGGGAAGGAAAGAGTAATGTGTAGGATACAGCAGTAGAGAGCCACTTGGCAGTTGGGTAGATCTTAGGAAGGTGAGGTTGGCTTTGGCCTCGGGTTTGGGAACCTAATTCCTACCACCAGCTTTGTTAATGACTCAGGCTGGCCTTCTGAGCCTCATCCACCCATGTATACAAGAAACAGTAGAATTAGAGTCATGACTTACTGTATGAGATTTTTAGGAAGTGAAAGCATTGCTGTTATTGAATAAGTAAGTCTTGTGGAGGTTTTCATTGTTTCTCTCACTCTGAAAATTCTCAAGAATATATCAGTGTGTCTCCAACCAGCAGGTGCTCAGACATAGTGGCCAGCACTTAGATGGAGTTTTCCTTTCTTTTCCATGGTTTTCTGGAACTCAATGATAATCCCAAAATATGATCTACAATAGATGAATGATATTAGTCTTCTAATTTTGTTACAACATATTATTTATTATTGTATTGATTTCTTACTGAGATTTATAAATCATACTTTATCATAGGTACATATGTATATAAGGAAAAACATAGTGTATACAGTTGGCCTTTGAATAATTCAGGTTTAGCACATTGATGCTGGTGCCACCATCTGTGACTCACAGTTGAATGTTAGTTTAATGGATCCAAATTGTAGTGTCAGCATCGACATGTTGAATTGCGTGGATCCATTTAAATGTAAACATTGTCTTCCCTATGGTTCTGCTCTCACAATTGAACTAACTGTGGATATCAATTGTTGAATCTATAACCATAGAACTGGTTTGTTTTCAAAGAGCTAACTCTAAATTAGACTCAGATTTTCTGCTACTTGAGAATTGGCACCTTCACTCCTGAGTTTTTCTTTTTTTGTTGTTTTGTTTTTGTTTTTGTTTTTGGGCCACACCTGGTGACGCTCAGGGGTTACTCCTGGCTATGCGCTCAGAAGTTGCTCCTGGCTTGGGGGACCATATGGGACACCGGGGGATCAAACCGCGGTCCATCCAAGGCTAGCACAGGCAAGGCAGGTACCTTACCTCTAGCACCACCGCCCGGCCCCATTCTCCTGAGTTTTTCAAGAGACAGCCACTTAGGGTTTACACTATCCCAGATTTCAGACATCTTGCAAGCAATCCTCAGGCCTGCTGTATTTTCCCTTAGCTTTACTGACCCCCATATTTGGCAGCAACTCTTCATTTCTACATCAGTCCACACTAAGCATCCCAAATTCCAGAGCAGATGGGCTTTGTGGCCTGATTTGGAATTAATTCCACTAGGATGGCTAGAGACGAGGCGGGAAAAGTGTTTGGGAACCAGAATCAGTTTTGGGGAAAGGGAATTACTAGTGCTTGGTTTCACGTTGTGTCTCCCAAAGTGAGATCTTGTGGGACTTAAGGTTTCCTGAAGAGCCAAGTCACCTTTGTCTGTTGTTTCTACAGAACACCTGCCAGCAAAGCTCTTAATGCCACTGGACAAGCAAACCTCAGTATGGAGGCTCTTTTTCAGGTAACTCAAGATTTTTGTTGTTTTATTATTGTTGTTGTTTTTGGCCACACTCTGCGGCACTCAGGTTGCTCATGGCTCTATACTCAGAAATTATACCTGGCAGACTCCGGGGACATTATGGGATGCCGGACATTGAACCTGGGTTGGTCATGTGCAAGGCAAATATTTTACCTGCTGTGCTATTGCTCCGACCCTAGAGTAAAAGTTTTATCTGTTTGAAAACCTTTTTGTTTGGGAGGGGAAATTATTGGGTTGCACACAGCAGGCTCAGAGCTTACTCCTATGATCAGGAATCACTGTTAGTGGGGTTCAGAGAACCAGATGGGGTGCCAGATATCAAACCTGGGTCGGCCTGAAAAATTTTAAACATTTTTTGTGGGGACATACTCTCAAGTAGTACTTAGGAGGCCTGAGTATGATAATGTTTAGGGACCTACAGGATTGTTTCTGAGAGTGCTTGAGTGGAGATAGGGAAAGAAGGTATCAGGAATTGTACCAGAGTCATGTCAATTGGCATGTAAGGCAAGTGCCTTAACTCCTTTACTACCTCTTTGGCCTCAGGGTTTAAAATTTTTTTATAGTCATATGGCATTTTCCAAACCTTTTTCACCTATTTCTATATCAAGTATTTATCATCACACAATTTTATCGCACATTTAAAGGAAGACATTATTATAATGTATTTACTTTTTATAAAGGAAAAAGCATAAAAGTTTCAAAAGTCTACAAATTGCACTAAAATACACTAGTGTGCCATGGAATTAATCTTTCCTATGAAAGATTAATTTCCTGTGAGATGGCCTCAGGTCCTGTGAATAGTCTGCATGTATTTCTCCTACTCTTTAATGATCTCTGTAAAATAATTTCTCTTGGCAGGTTTTATCTGTGGTTCCAGTTTATAACAAGTAAGTGACCTGTGAAATGCATCTTTTCCTCCATCACCCCAGAATGGTAAACTGGTGTATGCTCTGGCCCAGCTGGGATCTGGGGCCTGTCTAGGTGCTGTGATTACAGCAGTAAACAAAGCAAAACTGTGCTCTCTTGGGACTTAAATTCCACTGAGGTGAATGGGGAAGAGGCAAGGAGGAGACAATAAACAAAGATACTCTAATTCAGGTGAGATACATAAAACAGAGAAACCAAGATGAGGTTTCTTGTTTTCATAGGACTTGAGGGATAGTACAGTAGGTAAGGCACTTGTCATGCAGATAGACAATCTGTGTTGGAACCAAGATAGAGTCATTTGAGCTGTACCAGAAGTGATCCCTGAGCAGAAGATGAAGAGTAAGCCCTGAGCACCATAAAGTGTGTGAGAAGGAAGTCTCAGGCTAAAAAAAACAGAACCTGGAGAGATGAGCATCTGAAAGCAAACGCTGACACAAGAAATAATCCACACAGTGAAAGGGGGTGAAAACAGGTTCAGGAATTTCAACATGCAAACCAGGAATTTCAACACACAGGCCTTCTGCTCCTAAGAGGTAGGGAGCATAGTGGGGGAAGACCAGAGAATGAATGCAAAGCCTTCCTGAGACCTGGGCTTTTTATTAGTAAGAACCAAACCAGGGGCCGGCGAGGTGGCGCTAGAGGTAAGGTGTCTGCCTCGCAAGCGCTAGCCAAGGAAAGATCGCGACTGTGGTTCGATCCCCTGGCGTCCCATATGGTCCCCCCAAGCCAGGGGCAATTTCTGAGCGCTTAGCCGGGAGTAACCCCTGAGCATCAAACGGGTGTGGCCTGAAAAACCAAAAAAAAAGAAAAAAGAAAAAAAAAAGAACCAAACCAAATCCTAGGTGGAGAAAAATACTGAGTAAGGTAAGGTGGAACCCAGTAATCCAATACCAGATCACACCTGGAGAACGAATACTGAGTAGGGTAGGATGCAGTTAATTCAACATGTGTGCCATAAGATAAAATAAATAAAAATAATATAAAATAAAACATTAGAGGGCTAGAGTATATGCTTTGCATGCAAGGGGCTCAAATTTGATCCTCAGCACCACAGTCTTCTATATGCTGCCAGGGAGTCAACCATGAACATCGCTGGTTGTGGTCACCAAACAAAAATAGAAGGTAGAACAATCTATACTGGTTGGCTAAGTGTCACTGGAAATGGCCCAGAGGTCCCTTGACAAATCTTTGGGAAGCTTTCCATACCCAAAATAAGAATAAATAGAAATAATGAGCCCGGAGAGATAGCACAGCGGCGTTTGCCTTGCAAGCAGCCGATCCAGGACCAAAGGTGGTTGGTTCGAATCCAGGTGTCCCATATGGTCCCCTGTGCCTGCCAGGAGCTATTTCTAAGCAGACAGCCAGGAGTAACCCCTGAGCACCGCCAGGTGTGGCCCAAAAACCAAACCCCCCCCCAAAAAAAAAAAAAACAAAAAAAAAGAATAAATAGAAATAAGAGCAAAAGGATTGAGGAGATAGCTCAGAGGGATGAAAACATGCTGTATTCACAAGACATGTGTATACACAATTCATATGTATTCTGTAACGTGTACCTTCTGGCCTCCAGGCCACACTGCTGAGGAGACTTCTATTACAAATGTACATTTATGTAGGGGTTAAAGATCCCTATTTGTATTTCTTATAGTGTTTTGTTTTGGAGCCACACCCTTCTGTGTTCAGAGCTTACTCCTGATTCTGCAGTCAATGATCATTTCTGGTGGTGGTCAGGGAATCATAGAGGCTTCTAGGGATTGAACCTGGATTTATGTGTGTAATTTGATTGCCCTACCCTCTTTATACTATCTCTCTAGATCCTGTTTCTCATCGTTTTCTAAGTAATTATATAAATGAGGAACATATATTTTAAACTTAGCATTATAATAAAATAGTTATTATTTATTTTAATTGTCCTATGCTGTAGATAGCCATTATACTTAGAAACACCTGAATTGTGTATAGTAAAATGTAGTACAATTGAGTCATATGTTCCCCAGGTATTAGCTTTTTCTTTTATATAAATTTGGGGGAGGGGGGTGTCTATACCTACTGATGCTCAGGATTATTCTGGATCTGCATTCAGGAATAAATCCTCATTGTGCTCAGGAGACCATATGGGATCCTAGAGATTTAACCAGGATCTACGATGTGCAAGGAAAGTGCTCTACTTACTGTACTATTGCTCTGCTCTCCAGCTTTTCCTCTTTTGAGACTCTAAAAGAGGACCAGGGAGATAGTTCAGTGAGCTAGAGCACATGCTTTGCATGGAGGAGGCCCAAGTTCAGTTCCTGACAACACATGGTCCCCGAGTATTGGTGCAAGTGACATTTCAGAACTGCCAGGTTGGCCCAAATACATGCCCAAAACACTCTGAAGTAAAGAGACTATGGAGATGAATCAAAGGACTTACGTGTGTGCTCTCCATTTCATTCCTGATACTGCCTGGTTCCCAGACAGGTGTGGAGAGAAAATCCATCAACACTGTGAGGTAGATATACCTTGACTCCTGACTTTGCTACTTTCGGTTATTTTTCTTTTGGCTGAGTTCTCATAAAAAGTGTTAGTGAGGGCCCGGAGAGATAGCACAGCGGTGTTTGCCTTGCAAGCAGCCGATCCAGGACCAAAGGTGGTTGGTTCGAATCCCGGTGTCCCATATGGTCCCCCATGCCTGCCAGGAGCTATTTCTGAGCAGACAGCCAGGAGTAACCCCTGAGCACTGCTGGGTGTGCCCCCCCCCCCAAAAAAAACAGGGTTAGTGAGTTATGAATGTCTACAACCCTTTTATGTTGAACATGTATGTATGTCTCATGTCTGAAAGAAGGCAGAGTTGATACATATTCTCAATAGTCAATATTCATCCTACATATATTCATCATTCATAATTATGGATATATTATAAGCTAGATGATCAAACAGAATTATATATATATCATGATATACCTGGAAATTCCAATTATGATAGAACTGTTTAGTATCATACAGTTTAAACAGAATGGGAGGGAGATAGGATACAGGAAATGGGATCTGAAGGGCTTTACAGTAAGTTGATCATGTTGACCAGTGCTATTTCAGTGTAAATTGCACTGTCAAAATGAAGGCAAGACAGGAAGCCACATTTGACCCAGACTTGGTTTCTTTTTAGTGAAGAGATTCCTCTTTTGTTTTTCCTCTGTTGCAATATATATATACATCAAATACTGAAATAGACCTTTTTCTTACATTTTTAGTGTTTAATGCTGTCTTTGTCTTCAATATTGAATATTGACTTGCCTTATTAATTCCTAAATTGTCTGAAAGGTACACACTCTCTCATTTGTTTATTTATTTAGCAGTAAGTGGGATAGAACCAGGAACTCCTCATACAAGGCCAATGCTGTACTGCAGAGCATGATCTCTGGCTTCTGCTTGATTCCTTTTTAAAAGTTTTATTATTAGGAGGCTGGAGAGATAGCACAGCAGTAGGGTGCTTACCTTGCATGTGGATGGCCCAGGACAGATGGTGGTTTGATTCCCAGCATCCCATATGGTCCCCTGAGCCTGCCAGGGGTGATTTCTGAGCGCAGAGCTAGGAATAACCTCTGAATGTCACTGGGTGTGACACCCCCCAAAAAAACAAACCAAAACTAAAAACAAAAAAAAAAAAGTTTTGTTATTAAAAGTAACATAATTGAGTAATTCAGTGAGTAGACACTCAGTATCTTTTTTTTCCTTTTTTCTTTTGGTTTTTGGGTAACACCTGGCAGCGCTCAGGGGTTACTCCTGGCTCTATGCTTAGAAATCGCTCCTGGCAAGCTCGGGGGACCATATAGGATGCCAGGATTCGAACCATCGTCCTTCTGCATGCAAGGCAAACACCTTACCTCTATGCATTCTCTCTAGCCCTCAGATAGTATCTCTTAAGATCAATTTAGTATTCAAATCTTGGCAACCTGGTATTGAGTGAAATAATGCATTGACTCTTTCTTCCATTTTTGTCTGCTTAACACAATTTCAATCACTTGTCATATTGGGCCCTTCCCTACCTTAACTGTACTCCCGCTCTTTGTGGCAAACTTCCTACCATGGACTGGTCCGCCTGGTCCTTATCTCTATTGTCTCTGGATATTACTATCTTTTCTTTTTCTTTTTCTTTTTTATTGTTTGTTTGTTTTGGGGCCACACCCAATGGTACTCAGGGGTTATTTCTGGCTATGCATTCAGAAATTGCTCCTGGCTTGGGGAACCATATGGGATGCCAGGGAATTGAACTGCTGTCCGTCCTCTGTCAGTCCATGCTAGGCAAACACCCTACCACTGCGCCATTGCTCCGGCCCCTCTTTTATTTTTCTTATATCCCACATGTGAGTGAGATTATTCTGTGTCTATCTCTCTCTCTCTCCGACTCATTTACTCAGCATAATTTCTATATTTACCCATGCATAAACAAATTTTTTCAACAATGAGATATCATCTCACACCACAGAGACTGGCACATAGCATAAAACCAGTGCTGGCACGAATGCAGGAAGAAAGGGGTTCATTACTGCTGGTGAGAATGTAGACTAGTCCAGCCTTTTTGGAACACAATATGGTTATTTCTCAAAAATCAAAAAATTGAGCTCCCATATGATCCAGAAATACTACTCTAGGGATAAACCCTAGGAAGGAACCCAAAACACCATCAGAAAAGCCCTCTGTACTCCTTTGTTTGTTTACAATAGCCAGAATCTGAAAGCAATCCAAGTGCCCAAGAACAGATGAGTGGATAAAGAAACTATAACATCTACACAATGGAATACCATGCAGCTGTTAGGAAAAAATCATGTCTATTTCTTTTTTTGTTTGGTTGGTTTTGGTTTTGATTTGGAGCCACATCCATTGGTACTCAGGGGTTACTCCTGATACTGCACTCAGGAATTACTTCTGGTGGTGCTCAGGAGATCATAGTAGGTGCCAGGGTTTAAACCCAAGTTGGCCATATGCAAAGCAAGTGTCCTATCTACTATCCTATCTCTAGCTCCTCTGACCTATCTATTCTTTAAATATTCCTCAAATATTACAGAGATATCGCTGTAGTACATACTTTTTTTTTTAGGGGGGTGTCACACCTGGCAGCACTCAGGGGTTACTCCTGGCTCTACACTCAGAAATTGCTCCTGGCATGCTCGAGGGACCAATATGGGATGCTGGGATTCGGACCACCATCTGTATGCATGCAAGACAAATGCCCCACCTCCATGCTATCTCTCTGGCCCTGTAATGCATACTTTTAATCATTTAAATGATTTATCTTAATTCAGGTTCCAATTCTTGTGGATCTTTAAATGAACCCAAAGCAATGTGTTTTCCTTGATGAATTAATAAATAAGGAGTTAAGTTTTTTTTAAAAAAAAAAAAGTGACTGAGAGACTGGAGAGATAGCAATGTGGGTAGGTCAGCCTTGCACAGAGCTGACCCCAATTAGTTCCCTGGCATCCCATATGGTCCTCCAAGCCTGCCAGGAATAATTTCTAAGCATAGAGCCAGGAATAACCCCTGAGTGCTGCCAGAGATGGCCCAAAATTTTTTGCAAAGAATTTAAAAAGACTGATCACACAAAGCTTGTTTTCTTTTGATATTGTGAGTTTTGTGACAATAATGGAAAATGAAGTCTGTTAACATGCCTGTTTGGAATATAATTTAAGTTTACTTGCAAAGTTATAATGATTGAATTGCATTAAAAATGGCTTGCTCAGATAGAATGATTAAAAATTAGTTTTCCAGATGGCATTTTTCTTTATTGTATGAAAATGCATGAGGAATTGAATTTAAATTCCAGTCGCCAGAGTCAGAATTCACACAAATCCTTGGGTCATTGGTTCTTTGCATGTGATGGATGTAAGCAAATGAGGTAGGAGTGAAGTTAAAATTAATGTATCTAAATGGAAGCAGTGTGCTAAATGCTGCCTTCTTGTATTATGCTACAAAAATGCACTTATAATAGAAGCCTGCAATAACCATTAATTAAAGAAAATATAAAAATAATAGTGGAGGGGCCGGGTGGTGGCGCTAAAAGGTAAGGTGCCTGCCTTGCCTGCGCTAGCCTTGGACGGACCGCGGTTCGATCCCCCGGTGCCCCATATGGTCCCCCAAGCCAGGAGCAACTTCTGAGCACATAGCCAGGAGTAACCCCTGAGAGTTACTGGGTGTGGCCCAAAAACCAAAAAAAAAAAAAAAATAATAGTGGAGAGTAGAGTTAAGATTAAAACAAATGATCAGTTAAAGTCCTATGCAGGGAAACTCTAATTCTTGGAAAAACTCTAATGTTTTCAGGTGCTTTGATTCTGGTGGATAATTCTACTGGGCGCTTCAATGCCACTTTCTATCTGTCAGAACCAGGCAGCTCTGAATGCTTTTAAGAAGCCATGCCACTAGTTTCAGGGAACAGTGCCACTGGTATCAGAGATGAAGTGGCTCCAGTGTGTGTGTGTGTGTGTGTGTGTGTGTGTGTGTGTGTGTGTGTGTGTGTGTGTGTGTGTGTGTATCAGGGATGGAGTGGGAGGATTGTATGATAGCAGGGTAGCAGTACTGTGCTGGGTCTGACTCTAATAGCTGCCCAAGAATTGCTTGTTGCTAGGTGGGACTTGGATGCGAAGGCTGAGAGAGGTTGCCTTTGAGAAAGAACAGAAAAGGGTCGAGGAACAAAGTTAGCTCCCTCTTACTGTCACTGCAAGAACACGCCTCTGTATTCTTTTTTGTTTTGGTTCTTGAGTGCCGTACCTCATGGTGCTCTGGAATAACTCCCAGCTATCAACTCAGGTGCTGCTCTTAGCAGTGTCAGGGGTTTGTGTGGTACCAAGAATTGAACCTGGAATTCCTACATGCAAAGCACATGCTTCAGCTCTTTGAATCATCTTCCCAGCCTCTTTTCTTTTTTTTTTTTTTTCCTCATTTGTTCCTTCAGGGGTTTGCTCAATGCTTTTCAGGGCTTACTCCTTAATCTGCTTAGGAATCACCTCAGGTAGTATTTGGAAGTGTATGAGGTTCAGAGTATTGAACCTGGGTTGACTGTATACAAAGCAAGCATCTAAATCCCTGTACTATCTCCAGCTTCCCATCTATATTTGTAAACTTGGTCACTTGTTATTTTTTTCTTTTTCCTTATAGTACAGGGAATGTGAATATAAAATGATATGCATATAAGTAACTTTCTCTTAATTTCAGCCTCACAGTTTATACAACAGTCATGAGCGCTGCCAACCCAGAGAAGTACATGACTAGGATCAGAAATCTGGGTTAAATGTGATTCAAAGGAAGAGTGAAATCACCCATGTTTTGAAAGGTTTGCGGAACTTTATCATTTCCTTTTTTATTTTTCTAATATCTTTATTTAAGCACCATGGTTAAAATATGTTTATAGTTGGGTTTCAGTCATAAAAAGTACAACTACCTTCACCAGTGCAATTTTCCTGCCGCCAATATCCCCCATCACCCTCATCCCCCAACCACTGCTTTGTCTTTGAGACAGGCATTCTATTTCTCTCACTCACTACCATTGTCATGATAGATATTAGTGAAGTTATTTCTCTAACTGCACTCACCAATCTTTGTGGTAAGTTTCATACCGTGGTTTAGTCCTTCTGGCTCTCATCATACATCTTTTTTTTTTAAGGGGGGAGAGGAAAGGTGTGCTATTTCTAGTAGAAGATTTTGTTTTTGTGCCCTTAACTTTTAAAATACATTATATTTTCTGACAGACATTTGGCATATTATTATAATTTATGTCAGGTTAATATCATAGTTAAGGATTTCTTTGAATTGTTTGTATGGAAGTGAATCTTGTAGGGTCCAGGGCCTCTTGTCTTTGTCCTTGTTAAGACTGCTTTGGGTGGGCCCTGAGAGATAGCACAGCAGGGTTTGCCTTGCAAGCAGCCGATCCAGGACCAAAGGTGGTTGGTTCGAATCCCGGTGTCCCATATGGTCCGCCGTGCCTGCCAGGAGCTATTTCTGAGCAGACAGCCAGGAGTAACCCCTGAGCACTGCCGGGTGTGACCCAAAAACCAAAAACCAAAAAAAAAAAAGACTGCTTTGGCGGTGCAATGTCATCTTTTCACTTACTAGTGGGGGATATGGCAGGTAAAATTTGTGTCTCAGAATAATAATAAGGCAGTCCCAGAATCTCTGTGGGATAAGACAGAGGTTGAAAGCAAAGGATGCCTCAGAATTTATATCATGAATCATGGAGTTCAGAAGTGAGGGGAAGGACAGGAAAATAAAACAACAGGGAATCCTTTTTGCTGTCTTTGAAATTGATTTTGGAGTTTGTAATTCTGGCCTGATGATTTGGTCACTTATAGTAGGAATGTTTGTAAAAATCATGATTGAGTTAAATTCAATTAATTAAACTTAATTAAATAAAATTTTCTCTTACAGTGCTATTTTGAAAAATGAAGTTCCTGAGATACAAAATGAAAGCATCATGAACAAAATTGTTCCTTACTTGGGGCTGGAGAGATAGCATGGAGGTAAGGCGTTTGCCTTTCATGCAGGAGGTCATCGGTTCGAATCCCAGCGCCCCATATGGTCCCCCGTGCCTGCCAGGAGCAATTTCTGAGCCTGGAGCCAGGAATAACCCCTGAGCACTGCCGGGTGTGACCCAAAAAAAACCACAAAAAAAAAAAAAAAATAGACAAAATTGTTCCTTACTTATTAAACTTTTTAACCCTCTGAAGTGACAGAAAGATCACCATGGAGGGCCCGGAGAGATAGCACAGCGGCGTTTGCCTTGCAAACGGCTGATCCAGGACCAAAGGTGGTTGGTTCGAATCCCAGTGTCCCATATGGTCCCCCGTGCCTGCCAGGAGCTATTTCTGAGCAGACAGCCAGGAGTAACCCCTGAGCAATGCCGGGTGTGACCCAAAAACCAAAAAAAAAAAAAAAAAAAAAAAAAAAAAGATCACCATGGATTGTTTTGTTGTGTTGGGTTTTTTTGTTTTGTTTTATTTTTTTTTTGTAAAATGAGTAACTGGCATGTCACTCCATAGTTTTCCTTAACCTTCTCCAAGAATTTCTTTTAACTTGAAAAACTTCAAGCCTTTGGACTAAAAGTAAAATTGAGCTTTAGTCTTTATTCCCAGTTTCTCTGGAAGAGCTCTGCAACAATACCTCAGCTTCTTTTTTTTTTTTTTTTTTTTTGGTTTTTGGGCCACACCCGTTTGACGCTCAGGGGTTACTCCTGGCTATGTGCTCAGAAATCGCCCCTGGCTTGGGGGGACCATATGAGACGCCAGGGGATCGAACCCTGGTCCGTTCCATGGCTAGCGCGTGTAAGGCAGACACCTTACCTCTAGCGCCACCTTCCCGGCCCCAATACCTCAGCTTCTAAGGGAAGAGTTGGTGAGACCAGTTTATAGTAAGTTAAAAAAAAAAAAAATAACAGGGCCTGATAGTACAAAGGTTATGATAAAGTAACATCTCACATGGCTGACCTGGGTTTGATCCCGTAGCATTGATCCCAAGAATAAACCCAGGGCCCCTTAGCACAACTGCATGTAACTCCCCTACCCAAAAAAAAAAAAAAAAAAACCCACAAAACTCATTCTCAGGGAAAACATGGATTTCCTCTTTCTAAATAGATAATTTTTATGCTGAATTTTTGCTTCATTTGTTTGTTATGACCACACCCTATAATGCTTAGGGAATGCTTCTTTCCTGATATTGCTTGAGGGACCATTTGTGGTATCAGAGTTCCCTCACACCAGGAAGTCTTCTGAGTGGTAGTCAAACAACTAACCCCCTGAACTCTGACCCTTTTCTACTGCCTTTTAAAAAAGCACAGACCCAGTTATTTCTAGTTGTCACTTATCATTAGTTAACAAAATATTGAAAGAGATGTTGGCAAGGAACATGTTTTTAATGCCAGGATGACTGGTGATGTACTTCAGCTTTAGAGCAAATGCCTCATGTGGTGAGGCTGTAGATTCATTCAGGGGCACTGACAAAAAAATTTTTTTCAAGCTATTTGATGTTGTGTTCTGCCTGAATTGGAATCAAATCATGTGGTTCACAGAAGGACAAATATGCCAGGTCTCGAGTTAATGAATTTATTTGTTCAGGACAGATTGCTACAATATAAGGTAGCTTGCATGAAGGAATTTGAGAGTTGGAAACAGGAAGAACACTCTGGCCTCTCTCCTCCTTCTTCCCTGAAAGAGATCATAAAGCCCTCATGTGAGAAGTGTAACTCCTTTACCACCACAAAGGAACATCTGGATACCCAGAAAAATCCTTACAAACCCAAGCTCAGAAGTATCCCCAATTGACAACACATATCGTTCTCCACATTCGTCATATTTTTTTCCAACTTAGCATAAGATACTCTGGTCTAATTGTCTTTTTTTTTTTTTTTTTTTTTTTTTTTGGTTTTTTGGGCCACACCCGTTTGATGCTCAGGGGTTACTCCTGGCTAAGGGCTCAGAAATTGCCCCTGGCTTGGGGGGACCATATGGGATGCTGGGGATCGAACCATGGTCCTTCCTTGGCTATCGCTTGTAAGGCAGGCACCTTACCTCTAGCGCCACCTCACGGGCCCTAATTGTCTTTTAGTCTTCATTTCCTTATTAAATCTCCTGTATCAGCCCAAACTGGCTTTGAATAAATGTATATGCTTTTCTTGTTAATCTGTCTTTGAAAACTTTTATTTTCAATTTCAATTTTTGATCATGTATGAGGGGATCCAACCAGAAATCTATGGCAGCCAGGGGAACTTGATCTTCCCTTACAAAACATATGAAAAATAGGGGCCGGAGAGATAGCATGGAGGTAAGGCATTTGCCTCTCATGCAGGAGGTCATCAGTTCGAATCCCAGCATTCCATATGGTCCCCTGTGCCTGCCAGGAGCAATTTCTGAGCGTGGAGCCAGGAATAACCCCTGAGCACTGCTGGGTGTGACCCAAAAACCACAAAAAAAAAAAAAAAAAACATGAAAAATAAACTCATTGAAGCCAGGAGGAGGGCAAAGGGAAATAGGGGAAGTTGGTACTCAACAGACAGAATGTTTCCATTACCTTAAATGGTTTATGGAGTCCAAAGCTCTGAATCCTTCTTCCTCTGACACCTATTTTATATACTTATAAAAACAAATCTTGTTTAAAATGCAGATTTTGTTATTTAAGAGGGGGGAATGTAGTGGTTTAAAGTGTTGGGAGAGCTTCTGGTTTTGATCCTGGATTGGTTGATTTGTCTATAAAATTTATGAGCCAGAACAATGAACCCTGGAACAATTCCTCTTTGATTAGGTAGGTCCCAAGATGTCAAAATTTTAGTATAGAAATTAGAAAATGTGGTTCACACAATTTCATTATTTTTCAAAATTGAGGTGAGATAACGTACTTTAGAAGCTTGCCTTTTTTCATAAAATACAAGCATCTCATTATAGAGAATTTTGAGCTGCTTCATTTATTAGTGACTTCATCCAATTCCTTTGTATAGTGCTCATGTGAAGATAAATCTTCACATCCTAATCCCAAGGGGATTGGAAAACTTGGTTTGTAAACAAAGCCAATGCAGGAAACAATCCACACCAAGAAGGGAAGATGAAAGGTCCAGGAATTTCCATCACAAAAAAGCAGCAAACAGCAATAAGCAAGCTAGCAAGTAATGGAAATCTCCCTGAGCCATAGGGATAATAGGGAATATTAATATAAGCCATAGCTTATAGGGAAGAGTAGGACCACCCTCATGCTAGAGAACAGGTTGGGGTAGGGAGCCTATCCAGAGGTTCTTCCTGCCCAGGTGGGACAAACACATGCAAAGAAGCCATTTGATTAGATTGGTTTCTTTTCTTTTTGTGTGTGTGTGTGGTTTTGGGCCACCAGTGATGTTCAGGGTTTACTGCCCTCAGAAATCGCTCCTGGCTTGGGGGACCATATGGGACACAGGGGGATAGAAATGCAGTCCTTCCTAGGTCAGCCATGTGCAAGGCAAATGCCCTACCACTAACACCACAGCTCCAGCCCCAAGATTGGTTACTTCTACACTCAGGGACTAATCCTGGTTCTGGTATATAGGTATAGGGGGTCATACGTGGTGCTGGGGATCAAATCAGAGTCAGCTACATACAGGACCTTAACCTCCATTCAAACTCTCTGGCATTTTTTAGAACAATTGAAAAAATAGTTTCTGGGAATAGTGATTATTCAACACTTTAGGTTGAATTCAGCCTTTCAATGATTTGGGTTATATTTTTAAGACAAAAAAAAATGTGTCCATAGTAGAAGTAAACAGGAAAAATGTTCTGGTTAAGTTTTACAAGCAAAGAAAATAGGAAAGAGAGACTTGGCCTGTGAGGTGACTGCTGTGATGTTGCTTTGTTATTTCTAGGTCAAGTAGCTCAGACTTAGCATAAATGGCTTGAAAAATAAAGCCTTCCTAATCTAGCCAAGTAAGAAGGATTAGAACTGGAGAATGAGTAAAAATAAATTCTAGGGAAAATGTCTATAGGAGTTGACGTTAAAAGATCTGTGAGAAATCAGATAGCCTGAGATCTCAGCCTTTTCTGAAGACATGGGGATCGTGCCTGTATGTTAGTTACAGAGATTCTTGTGTCTCCTAGTAAAGAAGACCAAAAAAGGTAATGAACTTTCTTTCAAGCCTAAAGGATAAAATTGGATGGAAAAGGGAGACAGTTTCACTTGTGAAACATAAGAACTTATCTTCTAGAGTAAAAACCATGACTGAGCTTGGTAATTTTCAAATTATCTATGGTAAAATACTAGGATTTTACAATTTGTCACCAATGATACTCCTTAAAAATACAAAACAGCTCCAGGAACCAAACTCCCTTTGGGACATTCTTAATACTGCTCTGACACAAACATGTGCCAGTTTTGATATGGCATACTGACAATGAAAAAATGGCAACAACTTGATCTAAGAGCAGTTTTATCTTACCACCTAGTGATAAGATGAAATCAGAAGACATGTCATCCTTTGATCTGTGCAAAAGCCAAGATCGCTAACTACATAAGACTGACTGTGACAACCATGACTGGGCAGACCTTATCCTGAGACCAATAAAAAAGACCCTAGTCTAGGCTTTGGCCTATGATCTGTATAACAACCAAGATCTTTAATTCCAGTGGTCTGAGACAACTGCAATTGAGAAGAACTTCTGGAAACACAATGAAAGACTATCCTACACTTTGTCCTAGGATCGGTGCAAAAACCAAGACCACCAATTACAGAAGACTGATAAAAACAACAGTGATGGAACAGAACTTCTAGAACCATAAAGAAAAACTCCATCCTAGGCTTCATCCTATAACCTGTTCAAATACCAAGATCTCTAGTTACAAAGGCCTGATTTTATTATCCACGACAGAGCAGAAAGTTTCCAAAGACCATGAAAGGACCTAGGGGAGAGTAAAAGAGCATGTACGGAACCTGTTGTTATTCCCATGACAGTATACTTCAAGGGCAGAGAAACTCTGTATCTCTTAGACCAAGGGAATTCTCTTTCTAATCTCCCCAATATTTACTGTGCCTATCCCAAAAAAAAGAGAGAGATAGAAAAGCACAAATTAATTTTTGTTACTGTTATTTTTGTTTGTTTTTGCTTTGTTTTGTTTTTATTTTGGGACCATAATTTTTCCCTTTCTTCTCTTAAATTGATATTTATAGCCTCTAGAAGGACTCCTCGCGTTTTTTGCTTGATTTTTGTCCCCCCTTTTTTTCTTTCCTTCAAACAGAACCACATAACTTGAACCATCTTGTTCTGCCTCATAAATTGAGGGGGAAATTATGGAGGGAACCAAGACCAAAGAGTCATATGAACATTGAGTAGAAATACAAAATGATCAGACTTAGGTACCAAATCTAAAGCCAATGACAACAGGATCGATACCCAATCTACAACAAACTAGACACAGAGGAGACCACTTATACTAGCAGCTCAGGGGGCAAAGGAGGGGATATGGAATGCATGCTGGAAACAGGGGAGAAGGGAGGACAACATTGGTGGTGGGAATGCCCCTAAATCAATGTCACTATGTACCTAAAATATTGTGAAGGATTTGTAATCCACTTTGGTCAAAATAAAAATTATTTTAAAAAATATTAAACATATGGCTTATAAGAAAATAGAACAAAGTTATAAGCTGTGGAGAATATAGCTCCTTGGTCTTTCAAGAACCAGTTGCTATAAAAGTTTCTAAAGGCTTTTTCCTCAAGGTCTGTGTCAGTCTTTTCTGGCCAGGCCAAACATTTCCAAAGTCTGTGGACCCTGCTGTGAACACTACTGACCTGTAAGTAGAATGTAGAGAATGACCTACCATTTCATCCCAGCAGCTTTATATTTTCTGGACATTTTTAGATTGTGTCTACCATAAGGTGCAAAACAAGAAAAGAGAAGGAGAAAAAGGCAAAGGAGGAGGGAAAGGCTAAACGCATGATAGCTGCCATGGAGATTCTCACCATGGTTTCTCCCCGAGTTTATCTCTGCCCTTGTTCCCCCTGGGCCTCAGCTCCTCTAAGGTTTACAAAATCAGCCACTCCTCCAGCATCCCATGCAACCTCCTGCAGTTCAAGGACTGCACAGAGCTCTCCTCACTGGGGCAGAGACGGCACTCCATGGACCTGAAACTGGAGAGGTGTCAGCAGCCACACAGAAAGAGTCCCCCCTCTCAAAGGCAGAGGCTGGGCACTGCTGGCATCTTCTCAGGAGGCATGGAGGCAAGTGGGTTGTTAGGGACCAAGATTCTAAAGTATAAATCAAATTTCCATCCGTGTGAATTTAGGGCCTTTTCCTTCCATTTTGCTTTCATTCTCCCTGGGATTAGGCCATTCCAAAATATTAATTTTTTCCAAATAGTGATCCATATTTTTTTAAGTATAACGAATGGGAAAATGGATCTCTTGCCTGAGGGAACTTGGTTTCAGGTCGCTGGGGCTTCATAAATACTAGAGTACAAAATTATCCTAGTATCCTGGGATGGGAAGAATGATCATGAATTATTATGAGATGCTCATAGATATATCTTAAAATAAGTTATACATTGCCTTTACACATTCTTTATAAAAAATATTCCTCAGCATGTCATAGTAGATATGTATTTTATAAGAATATATCCTAGGGGCCGGAAAGATAGCATGGAGGTAAGGCGTTTGCCTTTCATGCAGGAGGTCATTGGTTCTAATCCCGGTGCCCCATATGGTCCCCTGTGCCTGCCAGGAGCAATTTCTGAGCCTAGAGCCAGAAATAACCCCTGAGCACTGCCGGGTGTGACCCAAAAACCACAAAAAAAAAAAAAAAAAAGAATATATCCTATAGGCAACATACACCAACTTTTTTGGGTTAAGAACATACACTACAGTTTTCAGAAGTTGTACCCAACTCATTTCTCAGGGTTCACTTCTAGTGGTGCTTGGGTGATCTTGTAGCATTGAGCATAAACCCAAGATCTCTTGTATGCAAAGCATGGGTTCCAGTGCTTTGAGCTATCTCCCTGGCCTCTACATTTTCTATTTTTAATTTTATAATGTGTCACAAAAATAGCTGCTATAGGGGCAGCTGTAAGGCATTTGCGTTGCACACAGCTGACCCAGGATGAACCTCGGTTTGATCCCAAGTGTGCCATATTTCCCCCAAGCCAGGAGGATTTCTGAGTGCATAGCCAGAAGTAACTCCTGAGTATCACCAAGTATGGCCCCAAAACAAAACAAAACAAAACAAAAAAATAGCTGTTATAACCCAAGATGAAATGGGCTGTCATTTGTTCTTTTTTTTTTTTCCTGAAATTGTATTATGATTTAACCTAGCTATACAGGAAACTGGAAAAACATGCAGACACATGCTGTGCTAGTTAGGCAAATTGCCATCCCAAATACCAGACTCAGAGTTGTGCAACTGATGTAGGAGAAAGGATATTGAGACACTCCTGGTGTTTATCATAATAGATGACTCTCACAACCATATGGAGGACATGCTTTGTAGTCTGAGCTACATTACTCCAGAGGTACCCATCTGGACTTCAACACCAACAGAAAGCCCCTGTCTTTGGCAGATCACAATTAATTCTTTGTTTATTTTATTTTATGTTTTTTGGTTTTTTGGGCCACACCCGTTTGATGCTCAGGGGTTACTCCTGGTTAAGCACTCAGAAATTGCCCCTGGCTTGGGGGGACCATATGGGACGCTGGGGAATCAAACCGCGGTCCTTCCTTGGCTAGCGCTTGCAAGGCAGACACCTTACCTCTAGCGCCACCTCGCCGGCCCCCACAATTAATTCTTAACATGTGGATATTTATATATTAAATGTAGGGACAGGAAAGATAGTGCTGTGGGTAGGGAGTTTGCACTGCACGTGATCGACCTGGTTAAATCCCCAGCCCCTGTATGGTTTCCTGAGTCTGACAGGAGTGATTCCTGATAACAGAGCCAGGAATAAGCTTGAGCACAGTGGAGGTGTGGCTCCCCAGCCCCCCAAATTAAATAAATAAGGTGGTTCTTACATTTAGAAAGCATTAGGTGTCAGGGCTAAAGTGCTAGTACAGCTGGTAAAGGCATTTGCCTTGCACATGACTGACCTTAGTTTGACCCCCAGGATCTCATATGGTCCCCATGCACTACCAGGAGTAATTCCTGAGTGTAGAGCCTTGCACATCATTAGATGTGGCCAAAAAGAAAAAAGAAAAAAAATTAATAGGTGTCAGCACTCATAGACCCCAATTATACCTTGTAATTGGATGAAACGGACTATCTGTCTTTTTCTGAGTAATAAGGTAGAGTTAAATTTTGCTAAAATGTGCTCAGTTTTTCAAATTATTAAAACTTCTGAAGTGACTTTATAAAATAAAATATTCAGTTGTACTTTCCCAAAGCACCTCTGCAGTCTTATTAAATGCTGCATAAAAGACATCTAGCCAATACCAGGACTTTGCACTGCTGAGTGAATGTATCTGAATCATCAGAAGTAAGCTAGGAAAGCTCCTTCCATTTTTATCTGTTTTTGCTTGTTTGTTTGGGGAAAATTTGGGGCCACATCTGGAAATGCTCAGGCATCATACCTGGTGGACTCAGCAGATGGTATGTGGTGCTAGAGATCAAACCTGGGTTAGATACATGTAAGGCAAGTGTGATATTTTATTCTACTATTGCTCTATCCTTCCTTTTTATGTTTTATGTGTTGAGATTTAAGTGGGACTGGAGATAGCACAGGTGTCAAAGTTCTTGTATTGCACATTTCTAACCCTGGTTCAATACCCCGTAGACATTGGCAGAAGTAATCCTGGAGCATGGAGCAGAATAAGCCCTAAACAGAGCTGGGTGAAGTTAAAAAATGAATGAAAGAAATATAGGAAGGAAGGAAGGAAGGAAGGAAGGAAGGAAGGAAGGAAGGAAGGAAGGAAGGAAGGAAGGAAGGAAGGAAGGAAGGAAGGAAGGAAGGAAGGAAGGGGGAGGGAAGAAGGGCAAGAAAGAAAGAAAAGGAAAAGAGAGGAGAAAAGAAGGAACGAGAAGAAAAGGGAAGATGAAAGGAGGACAGATGGGCTGTAGATAGTCCCCTGACCTTGTCAGAAGAGTGATTCCTGAGTTTGGAGCCTGGAGTAAGTCCTGTGAACTGTTGGGTGTAGCCCCACCTCACCAATGAAAAGAGGAAGAAAGAGGAAGAAAGAGAAAAGATTTCTTTTCAACAAAATAGATTATGTACTTGTTAACTAATATTCGTATGGTCATTTTATAAGTAATTGCCAGAGTCTAAATTAAATATATGTTGAATGTCAACTTTTTATTCACCTATCTTTATTCAATATTTCATCTCTTAATACTTCTCTCATTTTTTCTCATCCTCTTTTCATGATCTGAAGGATCATCTATCTAGCTCTTAGGAAAGAAACCATTTCTTGGTCACTCTAGGTCATGGACATACTATGAAATGATCCTATGTCTCAGGAAAACAAAGCCAACACTTTTTGAGGAGGAGGAAGGGGAGGAGGAGGCTGTTTCTTTGGACCCAACATGACAAAACAATTGCTAGAGAAATACAACCTACAGTTTTCAATCCAACTTTTTTTTTTTTTTTTTTTTTTTTTGGTTTTTGGGCCACACCCGTTTGATGCTCAGGGGTTACTCCTGGCTATGTGCTCAGAAATCGCCCCTTGCTTGGGGGGACCATATGGGACGCCGGGGGATCGAACCGCGGTCCTTCCTTGGCTAGCGCTTGCAAGGCAGACACCTTACCTCCAGCGCCACCTACCCGGCCCCTCAATCCAACTTTTTGAGGGCAAACCCGAAGCCTATGAATTCTGCCATGCCACAAGGTGATTGCATCTTCAACTGAAGCTCAGACTATCTATCTATATTGCTCCACACAGCCTGAAGATGTAAAGGTTCTCAGTTATTCCAGTCATTGTGACTTGTATTTGTAACCCTCTTTTTCAAGTGAACTATTTCTGCACAGTCATTTATCTTTTACTTTCATAAATGTTTTAAAACTTGAAATTTAATTGAGGTGGCCACTATCAAAAACCTAAGAGAGTGAGGACAGATATGGTCCCATTCCATGATGAAAAGGTGGCCTGGTATTTTCCCAGCTACATCTCTATTATGTGTCACTTGTGATCATGAATCTCAAAGAATAAAGTGTCAGGGAGTCTGCTTTGTTCCCAGCTAGGGATTCTGGATTGTTTGTCTTCTCAGGAGAATTTATATTCTAACTTGTTGGGAGGGCATCTCTAAGTCCTATAATGCTTTCCTAGCCCAATGACGAGACATTCTATACTAGGATGAGGGTATTCTGGGAATATTAACTCTATGGAAAAATAACAGGTTTATCTGCAAGTAGGCAAAAAATAAAAAGATCAGGAAACATAAGATGTTTGACTGTACAAATTTCTTTATTGCAGAACTTCTGAAATATTTAATTTCCTATATTCATTGTAAATCTCCAACAAGAGCTCCAGTGCCTAGTATTTCCCAATTTATTGAAAGGAAATTTTTCAGAGAACATCTCAGGAGGCATAGACTATAGGCAACTCTGCTTAATGACTCACACCAGTTATAGTTTCTGGCATGCCTGCTAGCTATGATGACTACCTGAGTTTATCAGATTCCACTTGCATCTGAGTTGGATCAAATGTAGTGTTTTCTATGTTTAGATTTGGGATAAAATGTGAAGGAGATATAAAATATATCTATATTTAATAAACTAAAATGTATCTAATCCAATAAACATCATTAAGGCACTTTGAGAATGAAGTTTTTTTAATTTTTTATTTTTAATTATGAGAACAAAGATGCAAAGAAAGAGGACAAGGTAAAGTTACAGTGGAAGGACAATCACCCATAAACAGAATTCTCAGTAGTCCTATTGCTGATATCTTTTTTTTTTTTTTTTTTTTTTTTGGTTTTTGGGCCACACCCAGTAACGCTCAGGGGTTACTCCTGGCTATGCGCTCAGAAGTTGCTCCTGGCTTGGGGGACCATATGGGACACCGGGGGATCGAACCACTGTCCGTCCAAGGCTAGCGCAGGCAAGGCAGGCACCTTACCTTTAGCGCCACCGCCCGGCCCCCTATTGCTGATATCTTAACTTTGAACTTTCAGCTAAAGAACATTAAGAAAAATAAAACAGAACCTATGTACAATTGCTTTGTCCCTCAAGCCCCCAGATTGTAGTACATAATATTTCTTAGCAGCATACGAGAATGAAGTTTTATTACTTGATTCATAACTTCCTCCCCACTAACTTTAATTGCCCTCTTTAAAATTCATAGGTAAAGGCAAGGAATAAAAACCTTTGGGTCTAGGGTGAATTGTTCTTCAGTGAATCTGAATGTCTGTCTTCTGTTTTAATATAAGTGTTAACTCATATTTTCTGCCTCCAATTACTATGAAGTTGGCAGTAACAAAGGGCCTATGTGAAACTAGGGCCAATCCTTAACCCACACATTGTGCTGTATGAAGCCAACAAGACAACCTACAAACTAAGTATGAGACAAAGACATGACTTTTCAATGGATAGTTTTCAGAAAATCACGAGTACATGTTTTTAGAACATTGGAAATTCCAAACATTACTACATTTACCAAAATTCTAAGTGAGAATGAAGATGTCAGCAGAGTTAGTTTTAAAATAGAACTCATATCAAAGGTTTCTTCCTCCTCCAAAACTCTTAAGGCTTCTATCTATCATTAATAACAACTCATTAGCTTCCTACAGAAATTAATCTGAGTGAGAACTTCCTATTACAGTTCTGGGACAAACTTCTGTTTTTTTTTTGTGCCATTCATCTGTTTTCTTTGTCTTGGAATTTAATATACCCCATAAATCTCAGCCAGAGATTCTTTTGCAATCTGGAGGTTTGGAAGACAGAATTTAGTGTGCATATGTATTAACAGTGCCCTTTTCTTTTTCAGGAAAAAATGCAATATTTATTAAATGATTTATCTAATAATGATTCTGAGTTAGAAACTTAATTGAAAGGTTATCACACACTAAGTGGCTATAAAGAATGTCTATGTATGTATATAAGTGCTATATTATGGACATATGTATGGATATGCTCTCACAGTGAACTTATGAAACACAAAGTCTTGCTAATGATTATTTTATAGAGGAGACCATCTATAAGTGGATAAATGAACATGTGCATGGTTTCATAATAAATAAGTGGTAAACATAATGCCCTAGTCATTTCAACAGCACACACTTAACCTCTACCTCCCACCAAGAAAATGGCCCCAGAGTATATATGCTGCTAATAGCTATAGTTTTAGTGCTAAGGAAACTTCTTTTTAGGGGCTTCTATAACTGTGAGTGGGGACTTGAGGGTTACTCGCCATAATATTCAACCCAGTGATGCAGGCCTGAGGAATCAGTGCTTGCTTGAGCTGGTGAAGAGGGGTTATTTGAGTCCACGGCTTTTGGAGGCTCCATTTAGAGGTCACTGGAGAATTATGTGGTACAGGGAATTGATTTGGAATATGCAGGGCATGTACTTCAGCCCTTTGAACTATCTCCCCAGCTCCTAAAGAAATCTCTTTAGCTATCAAATGAATTAAATTTGATTTGGGAGGGGTCACACCCAGAAATGCTCAGGGATTACACCTGGCTCTATGCTCAGAAATTGCTCCTGGCAGGCTTGGGAGACCATATGGGATGCCAGGATTCGAACCACCATCCTTCTGCATGCAAGGCAAATGCCCTACCTCCATGCTATCTCTGAACTAAATTTGAAATCAAAACAAAGTGATAAAGATCCATAGGAAGAGAAAACATTTATATGTAAATATAACATCTTATATAAACATCATAACTGCATTATTTAAACCATCTTAAATTAATATGCAAGAATTATAAAATACTCAAATTATTTTTAATATTTTTATTTATTTAAACATCTTGATTACAAATATGATTGTGATTAGGTTTCAGTCATGTAAAGAACACCCCCCATCTCCAGTGCAACATTCCCACCACCAATGTCCCAAATCTCCCTCCATCCCACCCCCCCACCTGTACTCTAGACAGGTTTTCCAGTTCCCTCATTCATTCTTTTTTTTTATATATATTTTTTAAGTAACATGATCATATTTGGGTTACAGTCATAACCAGAACACCCCCCTTCACCAGTGTAACATTACCCCCTTCCCCCTTCCCATCCCCTGCCTGTATTCGAGACAGGCATTCTACTACAATTGTTTTTAAGTTCAGTAAATTGTATATTTTTCCTTAAAGGATAAAAGTAAAAAAAGTAAAGGTGTGATAGTAGCAATCGCCATTGTTTGCATAGGTCCAGAAAAATGGGGAAAACGGAAAAAAAAAATCCTTGACCTGATTACTAAAAAGGCCTCACCTCAGTTTATTGGCATAAGACAGACTCTGGGTTCCAGGCAAACCAGTCCATCCAACTCCAGTCACTCTCAAGGTCCCGGTGAAACTTTTTCACACTTTTGCTGTTGTTGGTATCAGATTCTTATATTTAAAGACTCTGTATTCTGTACATTTCTTTCATCGATGTCAGGCTGATGTGGAGCATCCTCTAGTTTCAGCATACCATTAAATGCGGAGCGATCTGCCCTGCATGCAGACTGTTGCGGAGTCGTCTGGGTGTTGGGAGCACTCTTTGGAGTAAGTCACTGCCAAAGCAGTGGTAGATCTTCCCTGGTAGAGGCTTGGATCCTGGTAATGTTGAAGACAATTTTGGTTGTTTCCATTGATAGTATCCATTGTTCAGGTGTGTATGGGCGATGCCCATTCTTCTGAGGCCTAAGCCAAATCATTATGCCAATGTTCAGGGTAAAAGGCCTAATTACATTACCAAATTTGTGTCCCCATCTCTATTAGATAAGAACTTGTTTGCATATGTATTATTATTCCATTTTAATGTGCCTATGCAAAAGAGAAGCAATGATATTGAGAACAATGATAAGAGAACAAAGATATTGTTGATGCATCTGGGGGCTGAAGTCCAACATTCCCCGTAACTTGGTACAAACATGAAATCTATACAGAGATATTCTTCTACCAGTATTGCTTATCTCAAAGGGGTAAAAATCAAACAATCAAATAACAAATCCAATGGGTAAAATTGTCACTATATGAGGATATTCGAAAAGAGTTATAGATGTTAAGGGAATACATCTGAGATATACAAAGAAGATATACGTGACCCTTTTATGTTTTGGAAATAGTCAAGAGGGAGGGATTTGTCTGTGATTGGACAAACAAAGAGAGCATGGAGCCATATCCTCCACTTGTTGCCTGCTGAAGCTCCCCACTCCCCGAGAGGCTTTTGCTTCCTAATTGCTGGAAGTTGAGAGTTCAGCAGTCCCCTCCCACCCCCTTGCATGAACAAGGAAACCTGGGGTCTCTTTTTTTTTTTTTTTTTGGGTCACACCCGGCAGTGCTCAGGGATTACTCCTGGCTATCTGCTCAGAAATAGCTCCTGGCAGGCACGGGGGACCATATGGGACACCGGAATTCGAACCAACCACCTTTGGTCCTGGATCGGCTGCTTGCAAGGCAAACACCGCTGTGCTATCTCTCCGGGCCCCCTGGGGTCTCTTTTAAATTGCACCTCACTGGAACCCACTTGCTGGGACCCTGAGCAGGTGTCCAGGAATAACCCTGGGATGGGGAGGAAGGAGAGAGAAGGCTGTGGGGGGCAACCGAAGCTGCATCTTTACCTTATCTTGACCAAAAAGCCTACGCATGAAACCTTGCTGTGACACATTGCCTGCTAAAGCTTCAGACTCCACCCAAAAATTACTGTGAAAGATATGTAATCCACCTCACTCAAATTATTAAAATATCAAGACCATTATCTCACAAAGAAGTATCATGTGAATACTTAAATTTACCAACGGATTGTCAACCTTATGATGGAGCAGAATCAACTGTGGAAATTTATGAAAAAATCCATTCTTGAATCTCTCCCCAGACCTACCAAATTAAAAATCTCTTGAGGTGGTTCTGAGTCTCTGAAAAAGCATTACTCCATATGATATTGATGTTGTCATTATAGAAGAAGCCATTGTAGGGAATTATATAAATAATGGCTTTTAATGGGATAATGGAGTGCACTGGACTCTAAAATATTGCTTGATCACACTCAATTCAATATCATCTAAAGAACGCTAGAGTCATTTTTACCTCAATCTGGAGCACAGCAAAGAGCTTAGAAGTAATGTGGGGAAATGTGTCTGTCAAACTAATTGATATTTCAGTGCTCATAAATTCAAGATTATCTGTTTTTCTCAGAGGAACCATTTTTAACCACATTCCCTTTTGGTTTAAATCTACTTCCTATGATCATAGTTTGGCTCGGCAGGAGAAGTCTACCTGTCAAGACTGATCCCCACTCCTTACTGGTTATGGTTATTTATTTTGTGTTAAGGATCAGACCTTAGTGAGTGAGGCCTGAATTAAGATGATGATATATGCAGAGTTCTGCATTTAGTAATGGCTCAATAAGTGCTGTTTGATGTAGGGACAGTCATGTACATCTAGTGTCCCAAAGTATCGTTATTCCATCTCCTTGCTTGAGAATGATTGATAACAACAATTAGCCAAAAAAATAGTTTAAATTCTTGGTCAAATACATGTTGTTGGTTTTTTGGGGGCCAGGGTAGGATGGGTAGAGGAGAGGATAATCCAGTGGTGCTCAGTGTTATTTCCATCTCTGAACACAGAAATTACTTCTGGCAGGGCTCAGGGGTCCATATGGGGTGCTGAGTCATCCACATGCAAAGCAAGTACCTTACACACTGTACTATCTCTTTGGCACCTCAAAACCATGGTTCTTAAGATTTTTGTCTTTCATGTTTTCTATACTTCTTTTAGCTTTTTTTTTTTTGGGGGGGGACCACACACGGATTACTCATGGCTATGCACTCAGAAATTGTCCCTGGCTTGGGGAACCATATGGAACGCCAGGGATTGAACCAGATCCGTCCTGGGTCAGCCATGTGCAAGGCAAATGCCCTACCACTGTGCCATCACTCCAGCCCCTCTTTTAGTTTTTGATAAAAGAATGAACTTTCTTCAGAAAAAGCATCTACACACACACACACAAAATTTGGGATAAATTTTAGAAGCCACAAATTATAGGAACTTAGAGGCTCCCTTAAGGACTGTTATACTTAACAACTTAAAATGACAACAAAAAAAAAAGAGGATATTTTTAAATAGGAGTAAAATGATAGCTTCTGGAACTGGAATGAGAGTACAGCAGATAAGGCATTTGCCTTGTATGTCTGGCTGATCTGAGTTCAATCTCAGCCCCTCATATGGGCCAGGACTTCTCTCCTCTCCAAAAAATGTAGTTGTTGAGATGTTTTATTTGTTTTCTTTTGAGTCCATACCCAACTATACTCAGGGCTTACTCTTGTCTATTATCTCTCACCCTCTTTTTTTTATTTTTAACATATAGATAGGTTATCTATATGTTATTTACTTATTTTGGGCCAAGAGCTGTACCTGCAGTACTTTATTGACTTCATAAGAAGGTAATTACAGGGCCCGGAGAGATAGCACAGCGGCGTTTGCCTTGCAAGCAGCTGATCCAGGACCAAAGGTGGTTGGTTCGAATCCCGGTGTCCCATATGGTCCCCCGTGCCTGCCAGGAGCTATTTCTGAGCAAACAGCCAAGAGTAATCCCTGAGCACCGCTGGGTGTGGCCCAAAAACAAACAAACAAACAAAAAAAAGAAGATAATTACAGTACTGTTTTGTTATTTAAAACTCTCGCTTTGTGAATAATAAACAAGATTAAATGATAAGGATAGCATATGATTCCGCAGATGCCAATTGTCTGATGCTTTCTATGTTCAGACTTTTTTCTAAGTGTTTATATAAGGTTTATTGTTTGTTGGTTGGTGTGTTTTTGGTTTTGGGGCCACACCCGTTGATGCTCAGGGGTTACTTCTGGCTATGTGTTCAGAAATCACTCCTGGTTTGGGGGATCATATGGGATGCCAGGGGGTCAAACCAAGGTCTCTCCTGGGTCAGCCACATGTAAGGCAAACGCCCTACCACTGCACTATCACTCTGGCCCCCTCTACATAATCATATAGATTTACTTATTTAATTTTCCCCCAAATTTGATGCTGCTCAGACTCCATAGTGCTGGGGACAATCTGGGTTACCCCAGTGGTGCTTCGAAGCCTCCAGGCCTGAAACCAACAATGCTTGAGGTCCAAGTGGTGCCAGGGATTGAATCCAGATGTGGTGCATGATAGGCACACACCGTCCCGAATGTATCAATGTGCCAATGTCTCTCCTAGCCCCAGTTCAAAAAGCAGAATCCATTAATATATATTTGTGTATATATTTATATACATATTTACTGTATATAGTAATTCTCAACAATGATGCTATTGAAATTTTGATTTGAGTAATTCTTAGGTTTCTCTCTTGTGAGGGATAGGATGTTTAACAGAATCCTTGTCATTTATAGTTTTTAATAGCAACTTATCCCATCCCATGAGTCATGATAATAAAAAATATCTTCAGGACTAGAGAGATAGTACAGGGATTAAGGTGCTTGCCTTACACATAACCAAATGTGATTCTAGCCCCAGCATTTGCTTAGTCCCTATGGTCCCCCAAAGACCTATAGATATAATCTATAGTCATTGATTCCCAGAGCCAAAATTGAGCCCTGAAACTGTCAGGTATGGCCCCAACCTCTTCACCTACAAAGTCTTCAGACATTACTAAATATCCCTGGAAGAAAAGAAGCACAATTGCCTCTTGTGACGGACTAGAGAGAAAATCAAGTTGTAGAACACAACATGCTTGGCATGTGTGAAGGCCTGAGTTTCATCCTAGGTACTGCATGCCTTAAGCCCCAACCCAGGTATAAACCTGGTAGCACAGAGCACCATTGACCTAAGAGCTGAAGCTATAGGCCTAATTGCCTCAACTGGCCCTAGGTCCCTCGAGTACAGCTGATTCTGACCTTTGCAAAAACCTGCTCCCAGTTATGGGCTTCCAATGATACAGTAGTTTTGTAGGATGTAGTATTAAATAATTTTTTTTTTGGCTGGCTCTCGCGCGCTTCTGATCTTTTGCCAGCATGGAGGTCAAAGGGAAGATGGCTGAAAGGACTTAAGACACAGGGCTAGCTAAGAATGGCTGAATGCTTGAAAGGTTATGATATAGGCCACACACATGTGAATAGAGCATGAATAAAGTTGATGCTTCCTGATGCCTGTCTCTGGATGAGTCTGATTCTGCCGTTCACCTAAACCTGGGACCCGCCAGCTGAATGGGGGTTGCGGAGCCACGTGGCCTGGGGTGGCAGAGAAAGATCCCTCCATCCATTGCCATCCAGCACCATCTTTAATTATTTAATGCTACAGTAGGACTCTCTTGAAAATTTAAACTAGATACATGCCTAGAATATCTTTAACAGTAGGGAGCAGTATTCTTACAAGAATGTCAGAGGAAATAGACATAGAAAACCAGGACAAAGTAGATGGCTCAAAGGATAGGGGTACAACTTTGCATGAAGGAGCCCTGGGTAATCTGGCACCATGTGATCACCAGAGCACCTCTGGGAGAGAATCCAAACACCTTACAGGGATGCCAGGAGCCACCCTCATGAGCTGGAGCCTAGGCCCTCACCAGCTAGTGCATTTTCCAGTTTTTCTAGATCTACTCATTGTTTGGTTTGCCTAGGCAAATTCCCCTGCTCTTTTGTGTGGCAAACAGATCCGGAGTGCTCTCACCCTGATGATTTCTTACTTCCTGGTCTTCATGTCTTTATGTGATCTTCTTTCCTGCTTGTGGAGACAGAACTTTCAATTTGCTTCCCAGCAATTGAATTTGGGATATGCTGATGGACATTATTAATCAAGTGAATATGTTAAATGCTTGCAAATTCCACAAGTTTCAGAGAGTTCTAGAAGATTAGAGCTGGAGATTCTCTTACGTGACTTAAAGCTACATTGAAGAAAGTCATTCCTGGATTTCCAACTTACAGAAATTTGAAGGATAAATATGGATTTTAATATACCCCTCCTTCATTCCTTTTTGAAGGTGTTATCACCATGGAGAAGGCTGTTTACATGCTTGTGTGTGGTGCTCACAGGTGTTGCACATTGATTGGGCTGCCATGGTCACTGAAGTCTACATCCTTTAGTTGTGGTGCTCCAAGAAACCTACCTCAGTTGCAAATAGAAATTATTTGTGGCACCAGGTATTACAAACAACAGAGCTTCTAGAATTGTGTTTAATGCTCCAAGGACTGAACACATAACCCCATGCTTACAAGACAGGTGCTTGTGCCACTGAGCTATCTCCAGGTCCTTTAAATGCGGTTGTGTTAAACTATTAACTTGGTGGTCTTTTGTTCCACAGCATAGAAAATGAACATGCTTTTTGGTTCTTAGAGAACGTTTTCTTTTATATCCAATTACTCTGGAAATATATGAATTTCCATCATTAATGCAACCCAAAGAAGACAAAATAGTGAATTTATGCAAACTATGTGTTTATCTTACACAGATAAAACAGAAATAAAAATATTTACACAGAGGGCCAGAGAGATGCACAGTGGTAGGGCATTTGCTTTACATGCAGCCAATTTAGAACAGATGGTGGTTCGAATCCTGGCATCCCATATGGTTCCATGAGCCTGCCAGGAGCGATTTCTGAACGCAGAGCCAAGAGTAACTCTGAGCGCTGCAGGGTGTGACCCAAAAACAAAACAAACAAACAAAAATTTACACAGATTAACAAAAAATAAACAGAAAAGCCAAATACTACTGAAGATTTGTGTTTGTCTAATATATCTCATGCTAACAGTTCAAAAACAAAAATAAAGTTCCCCTTTTCTCAATAATCTTTCACTTAATTGTGATTTCAGGCAGACAAATATTTTGATTTCAAAAGAAAAACATTGAATTAGTGTTCTGAGGACTTACTCCTAGATAGGGTTATTTTACAGAGACCAGCTCAAGAAGATTGTCTCTCCAACCAAAGTCCCAAACTTAAGGTGAAGTGATGGGTGTATTTACTTTAACAGGCCTCTGTTAATTTAGGAAGAACTGGATACTGTTGTATTACATAATTGAGGATGGAGCTGGATGGGGCTGGATGGTGATGGATGCCATTCCAGGCCACGTGGCTTCACAACCCCATTCAGCCTGTGAGTCCCAGGCCCAGGTGAAATCACTCACTCACACGCAGGCGTCAGGAAGCAACAACTTTATTTAGGCCCTAGTCACCACGCGTGTGGCCTACTTATAACCTTTCAAGCATTCAGCCATTCTAGGCTTGCCCTGCATCTTATCCTCTTTTCAGCCATCTTCCCTTTGGGCTCCATGCTGCCCAAAGAGCCAAAGGGCCAAGGGCCAAAAGCCAGGGAGCCCAGCCCAGCAAAGAGAGGAATGGCAAAAAGGGCTGAATCCCCTGGCTCAGAGGTTTATCTATTCTTTCCAAGACCCCTCCCAGGAACCTCCCAGGAATGGGCCGGGTCTTGCAGGTAGGGTTACACCTACTATCCGGTTCCCAAGACCCCTCCCAGAAATGGGTGGGTCTTGGGTACACTACAGATACTTCTAGTGGAACTTGGGGCACGATAGCTAAGATCCTCTTTTTGTTTAACTAATTAGTTTCATACTTGCTATTCTCATTCCAATTAATTTCTGAGAGATTGCTCTGGTTCTTTTACTGGGACCTCAGTCTTGCCTGTTATATACTATTAACCTCCATATCCTGTAGAGAGCAAGCTCTTGTGTACTCACAAGACACAGAGAAAATGTCCTTTATCAATTAGCACAGTGAATAATAGGGGCTTGACTTCAGAAGAGTCTTAATTTGAAAAAAAAAAATTAAAAACATGTTCTAGGAAGGCATATAAAATTATACCTCTGACTCAGTAAGTTAACCTTAACTGCTAATTAAACTCATTTGGGAAGATTTTAAAAGCATATGATGACTATAGCTGCATTTCTAACCAATTAAATAAAAGTCTCCAGGAGCAAACCATGCTATCAATAGGTTTTAAATGCTCCCCAGGTAAACCTAATGTTCACTCTGATGTGAGTTCTGCTGATCTCTTTAATTTACTCTGCAATAGTAAAGGGTGATTATTTGGGTAAAACTCTTTTTTTTTTTTTTTTTTTTTTGGTTTTTTGGGCCACACTTGTTTGATGCTCAGGGGTTACTCGTTATTCCTGGCTATGCACTCAGGCTCAGAAGTCGCTCCTGGCTTGGGGGACCATATGGGATGCCGAGGGATCGAACCGCGGTTCGTCCTAGGTTAGCGCTGGCAAGGCAGACACCTTACCTCTAGCACCACCGCGCCGGCCTAAGAGCTATTTTTACTGGAATGACTGGAAATATGAAAGGTCAATTCAGAAACCAAACTTCAAAAAAAAATCTTTATTTAAGCACCATAATTACAAACACAATTATAGTTGGGTTTCACTCATAGAAAGAACACCCCCCACGGTCTGATATTGAATAAAAGAAAAAAAGAACACCCCTTCACCAGTGCAACATTCCCACCACCAATGCCCTCCATCTTCCTTCTCTCCCACTTTCACTTATATTTGAGAAAGTCATTCTACTTCTTTCACTCATTAACATTATCATAATAACTGTTAGTATAGTTATTTCTCTAACTGCACTCACCACTTTTTTGTAGTGAGCTTTATATCCAGCCCTCATCTTGATTGTTCTGGGTATTATTACAATAATGTCTTTTATTTTTCTTAAAACCCATAGATGAGTGAGACTATTCTGTGACTATCTCTTTCCCTCTGATTTAAGAAACCAAACATTTTTTAAAGATAAATTATCTACATGATAAAGCAGCACAGTGATTCTCAAGCTTTTTATCATAGTTTTTTTTGGGAGGGGCACACCCAGCAGTTCTCAGGGGTTACCCCTAGCTCTGTGCTCAGAAATCCCTCCTGGCTCGGGGGACCATATGAGATGCCAGGGATCAAACCCGGGTCTGTCCTGGGTTAGCCGTGTGCAAGGCAAATGCCCTACCGCTATGCTATTGCTCCAGCCCATTTATCGCAGAGTATTTCTACACTAAAATTTTATTGGTAGGCCAGAGAGATAGTCCAGGAACTAAGGTGCTTTCCTTGCAATGGCCAACTCCCAGTTTGATCCCCACATTACCTAAAAAGAAAAATAAATTCTCAAAAATTATTAGGGATACAAAAGATAGTTTGTTCATGTAAGTTATACCTATTGATTGCGTTGATTCTTCTCTACTAAGGGAGATGATGATTAACCAGGAGTTAATTACCAGCACTAAGCCAGCAGTAAGTCCTGAGAACCATAGGGTGTGGGCCAAAGAAGGAAGAAACAGGGGCCAGAAAGATAGCATGGAGGTAGGGCATTTGCCTTGCATGCAGAAGGACAGTGGTTCGAATCCCAGCATCCCATATGGTCCCCCGAGCCTACCAGGAGCGATTTCTGAGCATAGAGCAACGGTAACCCCTGAGCACTGCCAGGTGTGACCCAAAAACAAAAAACAAACAAACAAAAGCTAAAATAACAATACACATCTTTTATAAGTAACATATAACTTTTATTTTTCAATTAGGCAAAAGTTAAAATATGCTAGCAATATCTCATATATGTATTGTCCAGCTTCCCCCATGGTGACATCATACTTATCTATACTGCATTATTAAAATCAAGAAGTGAATAATAAATAATACATTTTAAAAGCGTATTAACAATGTAACAATAAAACTAAGAAGAAGAGTAGAATTGGGGTCGAAACAATAGTCTAATAGTCATCTCTTGCATGCAATCTACCCAGGTTCAGTCCTCAGCACCCCATATGGTCCTCTGAGCCCACCAGGAATGATCCCTGAATGCAGAACCAGGAGTGAGCCATAAATACTGCCAGATTAAAAAGGAGGAGAAGGAGGAGAAAAAAATTGTTTGACATATTTTGCAATTCACTTTAATTCCTGGCTTAATAAAAGGCAGTTGAATGTTATATCTTATTTTTGAAGTCAGTCTGTTACGTTTAGTTGAATAAAGTGTGTAGATATTGTAAGATACCAAGCAATAGACCCTAAACAAAGGTGTTCCCCAACTTCCTCTTTCTCTAAACCTCTTCCTTTGACATGTAAAAGCCCACCAGAGAGTACTTTTGTTTTTCTCTCTCTTGGCCTCCCCCCTCTTGGATTTGGGAATTGGTTTGAATAAAGAAAGGGTAGTGCAGCTTTGGGGCTGAGGCAGACAGAGCACAGATGCCATGTTTTTTATCTTTTCCTGACATCTTTTCCTACCCTGCTTCATCTACCTGTCCACAGCATTTGAGGTGAGATCCCAACCTTTGGATTTTTATTTTACAGATAGATAGTTGAAAAGGGATGGGATTTTAGTAGTCTTTTTAGGTAATTGTGGATATTCATTGACACAACACTGTCTTTTTTTTGGTTTTGGTTTTGGTTTTGGTTTTGGTTTTTGGATCACACCCGGCGGTGCTCAGGGGTTACTCCTGGCTGTTTGCTCAGGAATAGCTCCTGGCAGGCACGGGGGACCATATGGGACACCGGGATTCGAACCAACCACCTTTGGTCCTGGATCGGCTGCTTGCAAGGCAAACACCGCTGTGCTATCTCTCTGGGCCCACAACACTAAGTCTTAACCTGACAGTTTGTAGAACTAATGTAGACAGTTAGTAAAAATGAAGATTTTCAATCTTCATCAATGAACCTTATCAAAATATACAGCCACAGTGGCCAGGAGGCATAGCTCAAAGGGTCAGTGTTCATGTGTTGCCTGGGAGAAACCTGGGTTCAAGCAGGTTCAACCTGCTTCCCTTTTCTTTCTCTCTCTTGCTTTATCCCAACCCATCCCAATAGCTCCTGGCCAATATGGCCAAAATTCAACCAAACAACAAATGAACAACTGAAAGTATATAGTCACAGATGACTAGGAACACAACTAGGTTGAACAAAATGAGGCTTATTATATTTATCAACCTTTTGTCCAATATGGCATGTCAGTATTTCTGCCTGTCAGTATTTTTTTTTAAGCCACTAGATGTCACACTAAACAAACACTCAGGATTCTAACAATAGTTACTAGAAAAAGCTAATGCCTCATCCCTTGTTACCCTGTCTCAAAGAAAAGCTGACTGGGGGGAAGAAGACCTGACAGTGCTGGTGCCAGGTAATGTGACTCAGGAAAGAGAGAAATGCCAAGCCTTGAAGTCTGAGAGGGCAGGGCTAAGCCAAGCCCTGAATTGGGAAGGAAATTGTACCACAGCCATAGTCTCATTCATTAATTCCAGTCCAGGCAATTATGTGTTAGTTTCCGAGTCTTGCTTCCAAAATTTCTACCTTCAAGCCATATTTTCTATATCTATGAAAGAGTTCTGGAAAAAAATAATCCAACCCAAATTTGATCCATCTTTAGATCAACCTAATACATTAACTCCCATTTTAGGACCCCTCCAAGTCTGGAGGAGAATTTGTTTAATGATAGGAGTATATAGCAGCAATCCAGACTAGGGACTTTAGTTTTCTTATCAAATAAATGACAGCCCTGAGGAGAAATACACACATTCAAAGAGGCTCAAGGGACATATGAAACAACTGCGATGTGTAATACTTTCTTGGGCAATGCATGATACCCTTTTATTAACAGACTTACAAACCACAGTGCCTAAAATGAACAAACAAAGAAGAGAGAGAAGAGAAGTGTCTGCCATAGAGGCAGACAGGGGTGGGGGTATGGGAGCAGAAGAGAAACTGGGGACATTGGTGGTAGGAAGTGTACACACTGAAGGGATGGCTGTTGGAACACTGTATGACTGAAACTCAACCATAAACAACTTTTTAACTGTATCTCACAGTTTTTGATTTGTTTTGTGGTGTAGAAATTAAGCCCAGGATCAATTTTATTTTCAAGATTTTTAAGACTTCACAAGTGCTATTTCTTCTGTTGCAGGAATGGGAGGCATTCAGTCTGATTGAATACTGGTCATTGAGTAGTTCCAATCAATCATTAAGAATATGTTTTAGGATGGGGCCAGAGATATAGCACAGCGATGTTTGCCCTGCAAGCAGCCGATGCAGGACCTAAGGTGGTTGGTTCGAATCCCGGTGTCCCATATGGTCCCACATGCCTGCCAGGAGCTATTTCTGAGCAGACAGCCAGGAGTAACCCCTGAGCACCTCCGGGTGTGGCCCAAAAACCAAAAAAAAAAAAAAAAAAAAAAAAAGAATATGTTTTAGGGGGCCGGAGAGATAGCACAGCGGTAAGGCATTTGCCTTTCATGCAGAAGGTCTGTGGTTCAAATCCCGGCATCCCATATGGTCCCCCAAGCGTGCCAGGAGAGATTTTCGAGCGTGAAGCCAGGAGTAACCCCTGAGTGCTGCTGAGTGTGACCCAAAAACCAAAAGAAAAAGAATATGTTTTAGTTCCTGTAGTCTCAAATAATGCTTTTAATTAATACAAACTTCATTTTAAGTAAAAAGTTTCCATTTCCATAATTTTTTTTTTTTTTGTGGTTTTTGGGTCACACCCGGCAGTGCTCAGGGGTTACTCCTGGCTCCATGCTCAGAAATTGCTCCTGGCAGGCACGGGGGACCATATGGGACGCTGGGATTCGAACCGATGACCTCTTGCATGAAAGGCAAACGCCTTACCTCCATGCTATCTCTCCAGCCCCTCATTTCCATAATTTAGGATAATTATCTTCCTTAAATTCTTTATTTTGAGTGGCTGTGATTTTCATAAGTATTTAAATTTCTGAGCATTATTAATACTTGCCCAAATACTGATGACCGTCTGTAGCCTTTTTCTGTAGAAACTCCAGGGGTTTATGTTGTTGTTATTATTATTTGGAACTTCTTTATTGTCCCTTCAAATATTTTATTTTGCCTTTTTTTTTTTTTTTTTTTTGGTTTTTGGGCCATACCCGGTGACACTTAAGGGTCAGAAATCGCTCTTGGCTTGGGGGACAACACGGAATGCTGGGGATTGAAGAGAAGTCTGTCCTGGGTCAGCTGTGTACAAGGCAAACGCCCTAACGACTCTGGCGACATATTTTGCATTTTTCTTAAAAGGTTTAATCATTATTATAAGCAATTAGACATTCTTTTCATATCATACCTTTCCAACATTTTACTGCCATAAGCAATCCAAAGACCTTGTAATATTCACTAAAATCTTGATCTTGTCAAGAACATCTCTTGGGATATTTTCTCTCATTAGTTTAGGGGTCAAGACATCTTTTCATCATGATGAATACAGATCAGGTTTGAGACTCTTCCAGGCAGAGGGGAAACCTGCTTTGTATCGGTTAGCTCCTTGAAGCTAACCGGTCCAGCTCCACCTCACAGCCTCATCTCACCTCAGAGTCAGGCAATTTCAAATAGTACCTGGGAATTTTTTCTTATGTTTTCTTTTTGCGGGGACATTCATCTTTTGAGATTATAAGAGTGTTGGGGCTTTGTAAACCTCAAGTTTCAGATATGAATAAGAGAGACTGGTCAGAGTTTCTGCATTAGCTTTTATGGCAGACCTTCAGCCTGAGCACTCCTGAGTCATGAAATGAGACAGGAAATCTTGGTCTTAGCGGGGAATAGTGCATCTGGTCCTATCATCTGATGATAGAATTTCCTAAGCACCTTCCTGTTTGTGACAGAAAGGTCTGATGAAAGCGAAATGGGACTAGTTTATTTGCTTTGTTTGATGGAGGGATCACACTCAGCTGTGCTCAGACTTTACTCCTAGTTCCACACTCAGGGGTCACTCTTGGCAGGGCTCAAGAGAATATAGCAGGTGCTGGGGATCAAATCCAGACTGATCATATGCAAGGCAATTTCCTTACCTGCTGAACAATTTCTCTGGCCCCCAAATAGCACTAGTTTTGGTTACAAGAGTCAAATTTCTGAAAAGACAGAATAAAAAAAATACTACAAAGCAAAGTCACAGATAGCTCGAGATTTTCTTGTTAGTCTTTGAGCTGATAGAGCTAAGGGTCTAGTCTCAGTTTGGGGATCTTTTTGGCTTTGGGCTAAGGGAAAACTCTCAGGTCAGTGTTCAGGGATTGCTTCTGGTGGCATTCCCAATTGAACCTTGTTAAGCTCTTTCATCAAGCCAGTCCAAATCTTTTTGCACTGCAAGAATTGTGTAAAACCAAAGAAATGAAGTAAATAGTGGTATCTTATTTTACTTCTTTCTATGTTCCCAAGAATCTTCTTCAACACAAATCTTCAAAGATTAAGAACCTGGATGGAGGTTTGTGGAAAAGCTCCACAGGTTGGCACCCATGGCTTGGGTAAACTAATTCTGAGTTGGATCCTGTCACTTCATGGTGCTTCCAGAACTGTTGGGGTGCCTATGGTGGCACCCAGCATTATTGAGTCTGAGTAGTGCCACACTGAAATGTCTAGCACTGCCCAATGAAACCAGTATGCTGGGAATGGTAACCTCTGCTCTCTGAGCTCTGCTTGGGAAACTTTGCAAACCAAAGAGTCTAGATAGAATTGCTCTGAGCTGGCATGAGGACAACATATTCTTTGATATTCTTAGTAACCTTGGGTGCCAAGTGATCTAGCTCCCTTCCTTACCATATGGTTTTTGTTTGTTTGTTGTTTGTTTTTATCATCCTTCCTGGACCGGCTGTGTGCAAGGCAAACGCACTATAGCTGTGCTATCCCTCTAGTCTACCACCTGTACTTTTAAAATAAAGATCTTAATTGTTTATTTGTGTTTTTTGATAGCACTTATGTCATTAGAATGCTGGAAGGAGAAGATGAAAGGAGATGGAAAATGCCTCCTTCACTGCATTGTGCTAAACATTCCTTATCTCCTGTCATTGCAACAACAATGAAAGGAAGGGGCCAGGTGGTGGCGCTGGAGGTAAGGTGCCTGCCTTGCCTGCGCTAGCCTAGGACGGACCGCGGTTCGATCCCCTGGCGTCCCATATGGTCCCCCAAGAAGCCAGGAGCAACTTCTGAGCGCATAGCCAGGAGTAACCCCTGAGCGTCACAGGGTGTGGCCCAAAAACCAAAAAAAAACAAAACAAAAAAAAACAAAACAAAAAAAACAATGAAAGGAAGTGAAGGGAAAGAAAGTATTAGGTGGGACTACTAAAACTACCCTGGAATGTCATCACAGAACATTCTAGACCATTTAAAGGGGTCCAAGAATTTAAAATGCCTAGGTCAGCTGCACACAGTTAAGTGTAATATACTATCACTCTAGCCCTACTGCATGTCAGCTTCTGGGGTTATAAATCTGCAGTTTTGAGTTAAAGAATGGTTGTTTCTGGGACCAGAGAGTAAAAACAGTAGATAGGGCCCAGCATTCCATTCAGTTTCCTGAGCACTGCCAGGAATGATCCCTGAGCACAGATAGAGCCAGGGGTCAACCCTGCACACCAACATAACTAAACAAACATACAAATCAATCAATTACTCAATCAATCAATCAATAAATAAAAATAAAGTGCTCTCTGAATTACTCAACAAATGATAAACACTATCTTTTTAAAAAATCAGTTTAAGTGGTAAGAGTGATAATACAGCAATAAGGCGTTTTCCTTGCATGCAGCCAATCTGGGTTTGATCCCTGGCATCGCATATGGTCCTCCAAACTTGCCAGGTAGAATTTCTGAGCACAGAATCAGGAGTAACCCCTGAGCGCCACTGGGTATAGCCCAAAAACCAAAATAAAAAAGTTTAAATTTGGGGCTGGAGAGATAGCATGGAGGTAAGGCATTTGCCATTCATGCAGAAGGTCATTGGTTCTAATCCCGGCATCCCATATGGTCCCCCGAGCCTGCCAGGAGTGATTTCTGAGCGTAGAGCCAGGAGTAACCCCTGAGCGCTGCTGGGTGTGACCCCCCCAAAAAAGTTTAAATTATAGGGTAGCTAATAACATTTTTGTTAATATATATATATATATAGTTAAAAATTCAAGCAATAGGGGCTAAAGAGATACTCACTGAACAGAACACTGGAGGCCTCACTTTGATGTCTGGTGCCACATGATCCTCTGAGTACTGCTAGAAGTAATTTTTAAGACCCACTGGGAATAGCTCAAAAACTAAAACAATAATTAAAGTAATATAAAAATATGTAAATTTTAAAAATCAGAAAACAGTGGCTAGGTCAGTCACCATGCACAGGGCTGACTTGATTCAATCCCATACGGTCCCCCAGGCCCACCAGGAGTGATTCCCGAGTGCAGAGCTGGGAGTAACCTCCAGTACTTCTGGAAGTGACCCAAATACAAAAACAAGCAGACAAAATGAAAGGATACAAAATTGAAGTTTATATTTATCCCTAGAGAGAAGCCATACTTAATAGTTTATTCATCCTTCTAGAATTGCTTAAAGATGCATAATAGATCATAGAGAGAGCTCATGCAAAAAGTCCAGGTCTTTTTCAGCACCACATGGTCCCCCAAACACTTCCAGGAGAAATCCTTGAGCACTGAGTTTGGAGTAGTTTCTGAGCTCTTGATCACTGTTCCAAATGGCCCCCAAACCAATAACAATAATAGTGAATAAAGGTACAAAAACACGTGAGTACTTTTTTTTAGAAATATATGTAGCATATGTTATGTTAGGCACTCTTTCTATCAAACATTATATTTTATAAAATTTTTAAATTTAAACACATAAACCTACTCCATTTTTTAAATAGTTGACCTATATGTTTCATTATATGGACTACTTTAACTATTGAAGTTTATCTTTTTCCAAAAGGAGACATGAGAAGTAGGGTATTTCTGTTCGTGCCCTAATTTCAAATCAACCAACTTCTCAGGATTTTAGAATATTGCTGTATGTGCAGAATTTGTCACCACTTCCTGCCTCATCAATCTACAAGAGGACTGAACACCGTATTTTCTGGCATATAAAACGACTTTTGAAACAAAAAAAAAGTCAACCGAAAATCGGGGTCGTCTTATACACCGAGTATATCTCGAAAAATGTTTCAATATGCTGCTAAACGAAAATTGTCTGAATATTGCCACAAAACGAATTTTCCAACTCGATCCTGCACCAGTCACTGCCAGACTGCTGGGACCGCCTCTCTAACTCAGCCAATCCAAGCAGGCTTTTGATGCATACAAATTAGACAATGTTCTGGACCCGAATCTACACTGTCAAAAGCCTGCTGCTTAGATTGGCCAGAGTCAGAGAGGAAGTCTATGACAGTATACCCTTTGAACCTTTGCTTGTTGTGATTGGCTCACTGTGGTACATAGTTGCAGCACAGGAACGTTCTGTCTGACACAGTGAATATAGGCCTAAACCTATGTTTTAACTGCAAAATTAGGGGGTCGTCTTATACACCCAGTCGTCTTATACGCCAGCAAATACGGTATTTGTGGTTTCATAGATCCACTGTATTATGTCTCACTTATATGATTTGCTGGCACAGTCACTTCTGCCTGGAAGGTCTTTTTTTTCCTACCTGCTAAGCCTGGGAGAATACTGGTTATCACTTAAGATTCAGGAGATCATCTTTGAAACCTTCTAAGCTACGGCTTCCTCTTTTGTGTCCCCATTATACACTGCACATTTAGATCATTGTACTTACCACACTGCATTTTAATTATTCATGAGTCTGCCTTCACTACTTAACTATAATTTCCTAAAGGTCAGGAAATAATCTTATCCATTTGTTATATCCCCAGGATCCCAAGGAAGAAGAGAAGGAAAGGGGAGGGAGAGGAGAAGGAAGGAAGGGAGGGAGGAAAGAAGGAAGGAAGGAGGGGAGGAGAGAGGAAGGAAGGAAGTAGGGAAGGAAGGAGAGAAGGAAGAAAGGTAGGAAGAAAGGAAGAGAGGGAGGGAGGGAGGGAGGGAGGAAGGAAGGAAGGGAGGGAGGGAGGAAGGAAGGAGGTAGGGAAGGAAGGAGAGAAGGAAGAAAGGAAGAGAGGGAGGGAGGAAGAGAGGGAGGGAGGAAGAAGGAAGGAGGTAGGGAAGGAAGGAGAGAAGGAAGAAAGGAAGAGAGGGAGGGAGGAAGGAAGGAAGGAGGTAGGGAAGGAAGGAGAGAAGGAAGAAAGGAAGAGAGGGAGGGAGGAAGAGAGGGAGGAAGGAAGGAAGACCTATTCTCTACCGTCTGTTTCCTTTCCTTCATGGTTACCCTTCATTTACCAAGAAAGTATTTATTTATTTAAATTATTTTTGGTTTTGAACCACCACCTATCAGTGCTCAGGGCTATGCCTAGCTTTGTGCTTAGGAGTTGCTTCCAACAGTGCCAGGAACCTAAGTAGCAAGGGGGACATGATCTAAGTTGAACGAAACTTGGCTGAACTAAGTACAGTGTTGGCTGAGCTAGTGGCATCTCACTGGGCAAGTTATTTATGACTGACTTTAGTAAAAATGCTGCAGACACTAGATTGATCTGTCCAGACACAAACATAAAACCTCTAAGTATGGAGAGCACAGGACTTCTCTGAAAAAGAATAGATATTTCCTGTCAAACATTTTAGAACAGGAGGTGAGTGAATTTTTGTGTGAGAAAGAAGAAATTTCCATCTTCTGAGATAAGGTGGCTTGGATATGTTTTCTGTGGGGAACTGAGCTGACCTTCATCAGAGTGAATAAAACTCAGCAGCAACTAAGTAGGCCAAGACCCAGGAAGCTGGTTCTAAGGTTCCTGTTCCTCACACTGAATCAGATGGGGAACAAGACCTCCATGGTATAGACATGATTCATGCTTATTTCAATGGATTCATGTGAAACTCTTCAGGCATATCTCTTAACCAAACCACTGATCTATTATGGTAATTTTCTTGTTGAATTTCTTCATCCCCAGTGCTCATTTGTAAAACCCTAGTCTCCTTCAAGAATTATTCATGTCTCATCAGCAACCACAAAAAATGCATTCTAATCAGAGACAAGGTCTCAGTCCCAGGTGTGGGATTAAGGTGTGGTCTGCAAGGAAAACCCCTGTCCCATCCCTACACAGGGGTCCCCCTAACTTATTTTTTAAAATGTGCTAATATTTCATGTCATTGGAATTTGCATATATAAATACGCTTACATTATTCATGGCATCTGGAAACTAGACTTTGAAGGAAACCTAACGATATTGCTGCATTTCATTGTTCCTCTTGTACAGGATAATGACTTTTCAATTACGAATTTATAAAAGACATGAGAAATTGGAGAAATATCAAATGAAAGAATTAAGTTTAATTTTATGCTGATAAGAACCTATTAACTTTTATCATCACTGAATGTATTTGATTTTTAAAATATTGTCATATACATGCATATTTATTAATTTTAAATATTTGCATGAATGTTTTGGGGTTTATTAGGGTTTTTTTGGGGGGGTTTGGGTTTTTGGGTCACACCCGGCATTACTCAGGGGTTACTCCTGGCTGTCTGCTCAGAAATAGCTCCTGGCAGGCACGGGGGACCATATGGGACACCGGGATTCAAACCAACCACCTTTGGTCCTGGATCGGCTGCTTGCAAGGCAAACGCCACTGTGCTATCTCTCCGGGCCCTTATTAGGGTTTTAAAATAGTAACAGAATTAATGTTTAAAAGAGCAGTGAAAATTTCTACATAAATGGAAATTTTGTAAAAAATTATTTGAATTAACAATGGTGAGAGGAATATGAAGAATGGATATTTTCCTGAAACTCAATAATATTTTCACAAACTGGAGCATGGTATCATCCTCTGAAAGTTTATGTTCACATTTGAAATATTGTTCAAGTGTTTGTTTAATATGCTTTTAAATGGGAGGGGCCACACCTGGTGGTGCTCAGTGGCTACTTATGGCTTGGAGCTCAGAGGAGGATAAGGTTTTGGGAATCAAACTCCCTCTTGTAAAGCATACGCTCCAGTCCTTGAGCCATTTTCCCACTTTGTGAAATTGGGTTTTAAATCAGCCGTTGATAGACTGGTTTTGCATAGACTGGTTAAAGCAGGTTCCCTTTTGGCATTTTGCGTATCTAAATTGCTGCATATGTGTGGTCTTCTTTTTTTTTTTTTTTGGTTTTTGGGCCACACCCGGCAGTACTCAGGGGTTACTCCTGGCTGTCTGCTCAGAAATAGCTCCTGGCAGGCACGGGGGACCATATGGGACACCGGGATTCTAACCAACCACCTTTGGTCCTGGATCGGCTGCTTGCAAGGCAAACGCCACTGTGCTATCTCTCCGGGCCCAAGTCATCATTTTCTTAACTAGTTTTACAATTACACTTACAGTTCCTCTTTGTAAAAAGTATTTTAAGTAGCAGAATTAATTTCTGTTATAAACATCTACCATGATTGGCACTTTTTCCCAAAAAAAGTGAATCAGTAGATTATTGGTGAAAGTAAACATTTTCTGCTCTGGAAGAATATTCAAGTACATTTGCTTTCAGAATACTGTATATCTTCTACTCCATAAAACTACCCCAAAAAAGACTCTGTATATTATGTAAAAAGTATTATTGGGTCTGGTTGAGTGATAAGCTCTTGCATGTGTCCATTCCCAGCAACACACACATAACACATGCATATTAATTATTAACACTTTGAAATATGATCATACTTTTATTTGAATTATTCATACTTCGTGAAAAATGAAAATAATTGACATAAGTTGCTATGTGCAAGAGTATGAAATAGGAAACTCCTATGCCAAATATTCCTAATATTAATTACTCCTAATATTCCTAGACAACATTCCTAATTCTAATTAGAATTTTTCTAATATTATCTAGTAAGCAATTTACCTCATAACAAATATGTGTAGACAGTTCCCTGTTTACCCTCTTCTAGGTGGAGTATTAATACAAATCATGTATTTCTCAAGTTCTTGGTGAGAATCAAGTAAAACAATACATATTTAAAGTCTTGTGTTTTTATAAGCAATTATTAAAATAGACATTTTTCTCCCAGACACTGTGATTTACAATATTGTCTATGATAGGGTTTTTTTTTTGTGTGTTTGTTTGTTTGGTTTGATTTTTTACTCTTAGCTCTATGCTCAGAAATTGCTCCTGGTAGGCTCGGGGGACTATATGGGATGCCGGGATTAGAACCACTGTCCTTTAGCTTGCCCTACCTTCATGCTATCTCTCCGGCCCCTGTGATAGGGTTTTATACATACAACATTCTATAACCCCCTCCATCATTGTCTTACTACTCCTCAACCCCCACCCCCACTCTGTCTCCCTGTCAGGATAAGCTTAATACATAGAAAAGTATTATGCTAAATGAAGCCAGTCAGAAGGACAGATACAAAAATAGCCTCTGTCATATGTGAGGGTGTAAACGTAGTAAGGGAATAACCAATAGGCCAAAGGCAATTCATCAATGTTCTTTAAACTCACTGGGGAAATATGTTTAATAAACACATATGAAGCACATAATGAGCACACATATATTTACATACTCTCTATGAATTTATACATGTGTGTTTTGTGTGATATAAATCCTGAATTAGGGGCACATACCATTCTTTAGTTTCTTTCTATTAAAATCTATGTTACTATTGTTTATATCCTCCATCTCTATGCCTTCTTTCATTGCCAGTAGCATGATGTCCTACAAGCTCTATAATAACTTGCCTGACCCAGAGTTATGTCCCATAAGCCAGAAAGACCCAAATTTTCTAAGTTAAGAAATAAATGTTCTTGTTTTTTTGTTTTGTTTTGTTTTTTGTTTTGTTTTTTTTTTTTTGTAGACAGAGTTGAAAGATGAAAGTGTTGTTTCTGATTGGTCTCCTGTTGGTCACAGCTCTCTGCGCACCAGTAAGTTTTCTCTTCATGCCTCTTTTTGCAGTTCTGCCTTGGTACATAATCCATACTTTTAATTACCTATATAGTCAAGTATAGACCAAGTTTTTTCAGCACAAAATTTGTGCCCATCCTGCCTACCAATTAGAGGGGGAAATAAGGGAGGCACCAAGACCAAACAGGTGCAAGACTACTAAGTAGTAGGATAGGTACATAGGGGACCACATATTCTAGCAGCCCTGGGGGTGAGGGAAGAGGATATGGGAGGTAGGACAAAAAAAAAAAAATTGTAGGGAGGACAATTTGGTGATGGGAATCCCCCCTGATTTTATGTAAATATTTACCTAAAATATTACTGTCAACAATATGTAAGCCACTATGATCAAAATAAAAATTATATTAAAAAAATTTGTGCCCAAAATCCCGAACTTGGCTTATACTCTGGTCATATAGGTTATTTGATTCGGTGTGTGCCGATCGAATCAAATGCACGCAGTCTTCAGTCGTCTTCTGCTGACTGCAGGAGGGGGCAGTGCTTCAGCTCAGACCACAAGTTGTGGCTGAGCGGAAGAGGTAGGCTGCTGAACGGAACTGGATGCCACTGAACTAGTTAACCCAAATATTCTGCGCTTTGTCTGAGACCGACAGCAGTGATGACGGTATCTGGGAACGCCAGTGATGATGACAATGTCTATGCTGATGCCCTCACATCAGATACAGCTGAAGCTCTGTTTGGACATACAGATGAGGAGGAGAAATCTAGTTTGGAAAGATTTTAACCTTTGTGATTTAGCTTGATTTACCTGTTAAGCTGTGGTTGTCTGCACTTTATTTAAAGTTTTAAAGTTATTGTTGCTAGTTTACTGTTGGGTCCCATTTACTCCTTTGTTGATTGTTTGAGTATCCGCAAAGAGCTCCCAGAATGAGAGATTGATTCCCATCCTCTTGTCCCCTTTTGCGGGGAGATCTTGGTAATATTTACCCGCAGCAAATAATCCACACAGACAGGAGGGTTAAGGGGTAAAAGGTTGGGTGAAGAGACTCCTTTGTCAGCCTGCTGCTAACTCCAAAAACACCACGAGCCAGCCAGTCAGCCAACTCTAGCAAAAGACCCCGAACGCCTGACACCCAAGCTCTCCACAGCTTCCCCACCTGGAAGGTCAAGGTGGGACAGCAGGCAAAGAATTATCTTATGGAAAGATATTCATATACAGCAGTTTACAGTTTTTCGGGGCGGTGAGGTGACGCTAGAGGTAAGGTGTCTGCCTTGCAAGCGCTAGCCAAGGAAGGACCGCGGTTCGATCCCCCGGTGTCCCATATGGTCCCCCCAAGCCAGGGGCAATTTCTGAGCGCTTAGCCAGGAGTAACCCCTGAGCAACAAACGGGTGTGGCCCAAAAATACAAAATTAAAAAAAAAAGCACTAAAACAACAGTTTACAGTTTTTCTTTAGCAATAAATATTGAAAAACATTTAACCTATTCCTTAATCATTCAATTCCTCTTACCTTGTAATTGTTTGGGGGGTATATATATATATTTTATTTTATTTTATTTTGGTTTTTGGGTCACACCCACCAGTGCTCAAGGGTTACTCCTGGCTCTGCACTCAGAAATCGCTCCTGGCAGGCTCCAGAGACCATCTGGGATGCCGGGATTCGAACCACTGTCCTTCTGCAAGGCAAACGCCCTACCTCCATGTTATCTCTCTGGCCCCTGTATTTTTATTTTTGAAATTTACCTGTGGTTGCTGCATTTTTCACCTCGGTTTATACTTGAGTCACTAACTTTTTCAGTTTTAGGGTAAAATTCGGGGTCTGCTTATACTCGCGTATATAGGTATATTTAATTCTCAAAAGAAATTATCAAGCTTTGCAATAACTGTCTATCAGCTTCTTTTAAGTAAGTAGAATGAAGCTATTTCAAACTATTTTATTTTATTATTTTGTTTTTCGGGCCACACCCATTCGATGCTCAGGGGTTGCTCCTGGCTAAGCACTCAGGAATTGCCCCTGGCTTGGGGGGACCATATGGGACACCAGGGGATCCGCAGTCCTTCCTTGGCTAGCGCTTGCAAGGCAGACACCTTACCTCTAGCGCTACCTCGCCGGCCCCGCATTTCAAACTATATTAAAATATCTTGTTAGAAAAGGAGATGTGAAGGCCCAGAGAGATAGCACAGCGGCGTTTGCCTTGCAAGCAGCCGATCCAGGACCAAAGGTGGTTGGTTGGAATCCCTGTGTCCCATATGGTCCCCCGTGCCTGCCAGGAGCTATTTCTGAGCAGACAGCCAGGAGTAACCCCTGAGCACCGCCAGGTGTGGCCCAAAAACCAAAAAAAAAAAAAAAAAAAAAAAAGAGAGAGATGTAAGAACACAGAGATGGTTCTTAATATTGGCTGCACCTTGGTATGACTTGGGAAACTAAGAGTGAGTCCTGATTTCTTGGTTCCACGTCCCCCAAAACTCGGACTCATTTCACCTGTAGTTTGACCCTGGATTTTGATTTGTAAGTTCGTAGATAATTATTGTATCTGAGGTGAAGAACCGCTTCCAGAAAAAGCAGCACCTTCCGGGATTTTTTTTTTTTTTTTTTTTTTGGTTTTTGGGCCACACCCGGTAACGCTCAGGGGTTACTCCTGGTTATGTGCTCAGAAGTTGCTCCTGGCTTGGGGGACCATATGGGACACCGGGGGATCGAACCGCGGTCCGTCCAAGGCTAGCGCAGGCAAGGCAGGCACCTTACCTTTAGCGCCACCGCCCGGCCCCACCTTCCGGGATTTTTAACTCAGAGAGGCCTGCTAAAATTTAAGACAATTAGTCTTAAGTCAGGGGGAGCATGTTCACCAAGACTACATACAGCTCAAGTTGTTTGTTATTGGGAACCAAAAAAAAAAAAAAGTGAGTAGATGCAAAATTATCTGAGACAATATTCTTAATACTTAATACATTCTTAATACTTAATACATGAGAGGGGCTGGAGAGACAGTTCAATGGACTAAGCTTTGCATGCAAGAGATCTGGGTTTATACCTCAGCACCATATGGCCCCCCAAGCAACACTGGGTAGGACCCCAAATATACAAAAATTCAATATTTTTAAATACCTTATTGAAGAAATAGGGATTAGTGAATGCATGGTGGGTGTTATGATTATATAACCAGCCACAGCTCTGCCTTCTTGGAACTCAGAGTGCAAATTTCCTCATTGATCTTTCCTATTTTATCATTATTATTCATTTTCTCAGTTTCCATATCCTCCCTCTCTATATTTCACAGATACAAGACTTTCATTCTGGAATTCGTCGTCAAGGTTTTTTCAAATTGAAGGTAATTGCTCCTTTAGAAAAATCTAAGTAAACTTTTACTGTATTCTAGAGAAATGCAGTTTAAGAAAAACAAATTTTGGTGATTTTTTTTGTTTTGTTTAGTTTTTTTTAAATAATATATTTTATTTAAACACCTTGATTACATACATAATTGTGTTTGGGTTTCAGTCATGTAAAGAACACCACCCATCACCAGTGCAACATTCCCATCACCAATGTCCCAAATCTCCCTCCTCCCCACCCAACCCCCGCCTGTACTCTAGACAGGCTTTCCATTTCCCTCATACATTCTCATTATTAGGACAGTTCAAAATGTAGTTATTTCTCTAACTAAACTCATCACTCTTTGTGGTGAGCTTCCTGAGGTGAGCTGTAACTTCCAGCCCTTCTCTCTTTTGTGTCTGAAAATTATTATTGCAAGAATGTCTTTCATTTTTCTTAAAACCCATAGATGAGTGAGACCATTCTGCGTCTCTCTCTCTCTCTCTGACTATTTCACTCAGCATAATAGATTCTATGTACATCCATGTATAAGAAAATTTCATGACTTCATCTCTCCTGACAGCTGCATAATATTCCATTGTGTATATGTACCACGGTTTCTTTAGCCGTTTGTCTGTTGAAGGGCATCTTGGTTGTTTCCAGAGTCTTCTTATGGTAAATAGTACTGCAATGAATATAGGAGTAAGGAAGGGATTTTTTTTTTTTTTTTTTTGGTTTTTGGGCCACACCCAGTAACGCTCAGGGGTTACTCCTGGCTATGTGCTCAGAAGTTGCTCCTGGCTTGGGGGACCATATGGGACACCGGGGGATCGAACCGCGGTCCGTCCAAGGTTAGCGCAGGCAAGGCAGGCACCTTACCTTTAGCGCCACCGCCCGGCCCCAGGAAGGGATTTTTGTATTGTATTTTTGTTCTGCCACTGCTTTGTATATTTTGGATATTAGCCCCTTATCTGATGGGTATTGGGTGAATAGTTTCTCCCACTCAGTGGGTGGTTCTTGTATCCTGGGCGCTATTTTCTTTGAGGTGCAGAAGCTTCTCAGCTTAATATATTCCCATCTGTTAATCTCTGCGTTCACTTGCTTGGAGAGTGCATTTTCCTCCTTGAAGATGCCTGTAGTATCAATGTCCTGGAGTGTTTTTGCCTACGTGTTGTTCTATATATCTTATGGTTTGGGGTCTGATATCGAGGTCTTTAATCCATTTGGATTTTACCTTCGTACATGATGTTAACTGGGGGTCTAAGTTCAATTTTTTGCAAGTGGCTAGCCAGTTGTGCCAACACCACTTGTTGAAGAGGCTTTCTTTGCTCCATTTAGGGTTTCTTGCTCCTTTATCAAAAATTAGGTGATTGTATGTCTGGGGAACATTCTCTGAGTATTCAAGCCTATTCCACTGATCTGAAGGCCTGTCTTTATTCCAATACCATGCTGTTTTGATAACTATTGCTTTGTATTAAAGTTTAAAATTGGGGAAAGTAATTCCTCCCATATTCTTTTTCCCAATGATTGCTTTAGCTATTCTAGGGTGTTTATTATTCCAAATGAATTTCAAAAGTGTCTGATCCACTTCTTTGAAGAATGTCATGGGTATCTATAGAGGGATCACATTAAATCTGTACAATGCTTTGGGGAGTATTGCCATTTTTATGATGTTAATCCTGCAATCCATGAGCAGGGTATGTTTCCATTTCCACATGTCCTCTCTTATTTCTTGGAGCAGAGTTTTATAGTTTTCTTTGTATAGGTCCTTCACATTTTTAGTCAAGTTGATTCCAAAATATTTGAGTTTGTGTGGCACTATTGTGAATGGGGTTGTTTTCTTAATGTCCATTTCTTCCTTATTACTATTGGTGTATAGAAAGGCCATTGATTTTTGTGTGTTAATTTTGTAGCCTGCCACCTTGTTATATGAGTCTATTATTTCTAGAAGCTTTTTGGTAGAGTCTTCAGGGTTTTCTAAGTAGAGTATCATGTCATCTGCAAACAGAAAGAGCTTGACTTCTTCCTTTCCTATCTGGATTCCCTTGATATCTTTTTCTTGCCTAATCGCTACAGCGAGTACTTTCAGTGCTATGTTGAATAGGAGTGGTGAGAGAGGACAACCTTGTCTTGTGCCAGAATTTAGAGGGAAGGCTTTTAGTTTTTCTCCATTGAAGATAATATTTGCCACTGGTCTCACTTTAGTTGTGGACTTCCTTTTATTTCTTAGTCTGATCAAGGCAGAGGAGAATCATTCTGCAGTCTCATCTTTTTTCTTTTTTTACAGAGGACTGATTATCTAGAAAATATTTGAACAGTTATTCATCTCAGCTAAGTCCTAGCTTCATTTGTATGATTGTGCAATTTACATTATAATAGTACCTGGCTTTAAAGCAAGTTTTCTTTTTTGAGATGTTTCATTTCCTTTAGAAAGTAAAACTGTTTGAACAAAGACAGTTTCCTAAGAATTAAATGTCTTGTAATTCTTTTCTCTTTTGCAGAAACATGTGTGGTTCTGGAACAACTGTGTAAGTCTTTATTTTGAAATTTTCTATCATTATTAAGAAGTGAAAAAAGGGGGGCCGGAGAGATAGCATGAAGGTAGGGCATTTGCCTTGCATGCAGAAGGACAATGGTTCCAATTCCGGCATCCAATATGGTCCCCCGAACCTGCCAGGAGTGATTTATGAGAGTAGAGCCAGGAATAACCCCTGAGCACTGTCGGGTGTGACCCAAAAACCAGAGGAAAAAAAAAAAGGAAAAAAAGGAAAAGTTTGAGAAAAGGGAAACGAGAAATCATGGTCAATAGTTTGTTATCCATGGGGCCGGGCGGTGGCGCTGGAGGTAAGGTGCCTGCCTTGCCTGCACTAGCCTAGGACGGACCGCGGTTCGATCCCCCGGCGTCCCATATGGTCCCCCAAGAAGCCCGGAGCAACTTCTGAGCGCATAGCCAGGAGTAACCCCTGAGTGTCACAGGGTGTGGCCCAAAAAAAACAAAACAAAAAAAAAAAGTTTGTTATCCTAATATTGGTTCTGTTTCATATATATATATATATATATATATATGTAACATATTTATATATAATATATTATAAAGATATGAATTATAAATTATAGAGATAGATAGATAGATAGATAGATAGATAGATAGATAGATAGATAGATAGATAGATAGATAGATAGATGGATAATTTGTAGGGCAGGAGAGATAGCACAGCAGCGTTTGCCTTGCAAACAGCCAATCCAGGACCTAAGGTGGTTGGTTGGAATCCCGGCGTCCCATATAGTCCCCCTGTGTCTGCCAGGAGCTATTTCTGAGCAGATAGCCAGGAGTAACTCCTGAGCACCGCAGGGTGTGGTCCAAAAACAAAACAAAACAAAAAAAAACAAAAACAAAAAAATTATTTTTTCTTGCTACACCTAGTGGTTTTGAGGGCTATTGAAGCTCAGTGCCTGGGGATTGCACTGGAAGCTGTGCTCTCGCCCTTTGAACTCTTGCCCTCTTCATCACCCTATTCACATTTTTTTTATAATTTTTTAATTTTGAATTATGAGAACAAAAGATGTAAAGAAAGAGGATAAGGTAAAGTTACAGTGGAAGGACAATCACCCATAACATAATTATCAGAAGAAGTCCCCTTGCTGATATCTTAACTTTGAACTTTCACCAAAGAAAGTTAAGATAAATAAAACAGAATCCATGTGCAATTACTTTGTCCCTCAAGTCCCCAGATTGTAGCACATTATAATATTTCTTAACAGCACACAAGGCAATCTAAAGCCATCAAACTTACATAACTCCTTAAACATTAGAGGCATAGTATTTTTTACATTTCCATGTACATGCATATTAGCTTAAGTTAACCTCAAATTTTAAGTGGGTGCGTTTTAAGGATTAGAGTCAAAGGAGCACAGTAAAAACGGTGTTAGAGTGGCAATTGTTGTTTGCATAGGCCCACCAAAATATGAGAGGCATGGAAAGGAATAACCTTGGCCTAAATACAAAGAGATCCTACCCCTGAAGTTTCCTGGCATAAGACCAGCTCTAGGCCTCAGGAAAGTTATCGTTCGATCCAAGACATTGTCTGTAGTGCCAACACACTTTTCACACAGTCTCTGTTGTTGGTCTCATGTTTCTGTATTAAAGATTCTGGAATCTGCATGTCCTACATTGAAGTCATGATGTGGAGTGCCTTCTTGTTTCACCTCACCATGAAAGGGCAATGCAGGAAGCCCTTTCCTGTAAGCAGGTTGTTGTTGTTAAGTCTTCTCAGTGTTAAGGGAAGTCTCTTTTGAGCAGGACGATGTCTGAGCAGTGGTAGGGTCTTCCGTGGTAGAGGATTGCTTCCAGGTGATGTTATAGACAAACCTCACAATTAAGGGGCAATACAGCAAGCCCTGTCCAGTAAGCAGGTCTTTGTTCTTATTGTCTTCCTATTCACATTTTTTGTTTTGTTTTGTGCCTCACCTGACAGTGTCCTGGCTCTCCACTTAAGAATGACCCCTAGTGGTACTCAGGGGACCTTATATGGTACCAGAGATTGTACTAGGGTTTCTCTGGCCCCTACATTTATTTAAAAACAAGAATTCTAAATTATTATTTATAAATTGAGAATGTGTTACAATTACTTGAAAATTCTGATAGTACACCTTGCCTTATACATGATCTACCAGGGTTTGAATCCCTGAGTCCCACCAGGAGTGATTTCTGAATACAGCCAGAAGTGATTTTCCAGTGCAAACCCAAGCAAGAATAAATCCTGAACACAGCCAAGCATGGCCCCCAAACAAACATAATTTATTGACCAATAATCATTAATATATTATTTTGGTGTGCTTGGGCCACCCTTGGCTGTGTTTAGGGATCACTCTTGGCAGACTTAGGGGACCATATGAGGTTCTGGGATCTAAATCTGGGTCTGCAAGGCAAAGTAAGTACCTTATCTCCTGTACTATGCTGCAGCCTTAACTTGGTTTTATTTTAAACTATTTCTTTATTTTACTTAGGGTTCACCTTATGATGCTCAAGGGCTACTCCTGATTCTGTGCTCAGGGGTCATTCTTACTGGTGTTTGAGGAAAGTACACAGTGCTGAGGATATAGCCCCAGCCTCCACTATGCATTGCATGTAGTCTGCCTGCTAAAAATCAAATAAAAACAATCAAATTTTGGGCCAGAGAGATAGCATGGAGATAGGGCGTTTGCCTTGCTTGCAGCAGGATGGTGGTTCGAATCCCGGCATCCCATATGGCCCCCAGAGCCTGCCAGGAGCGATTTCTGAGCGCAGAGCCAGAAGTAACCCCTGAACGTAGCCAGGTGTGACCCAAAAACAAACAAAAACAAATAAACCCCAAAATTTCACTGATTAATGTTCTCTCTCTCACACATACACACAAAGCAATGAAGCATGTTGGTAACAAGTTAATAAATTCAAAATATATGGCATTTCTTCAGAATTCTTCTTTTCTTACGTACATAAATGTAAAAATTATTGCTACTATGCAAACCATGGTTATGAAATAAATATTGGTATGCTGAATACTTAACAAGTCTTAATTTTTATTTTATCAGAGGAAACCAAGAAAAAGCAGAACCACCACAGTGAAAATGTCAACATCTTCTCCAACAGAAATGACTTCTCCTTTGACTTTTGGCTCCACCTTTCCTTCAACTACTGATAGACGGGGAGATATGTGATTCTTCAGGGTTCATAGCTCTTCAGTCAAGCTCAGTTTCTCCTTCCTCAAGCCCTTGTTCAATAACCAGCTCAAACCAAAGGCAGTTGGCACTTTCTGGTTGCACTTTTTAGCACAATGTGCCCCTTTCAAAGTATTGGATCAAGTAACAGTACTTCATTTAAAATGTTTATGTTGGGACTGAAGTAGTGGCGCTAGAGGTAAAGCGTCTGCCTTGCAAATGCTAGCCTAGGACAGACCCGATTCGATCCCCCGGTGTCCTATATGGTTTCCCCAAGCCAGGAGCGATTTCTGAGTGCATAGCCAGCAGTAACCCCTGAGCTTCAAAAGGATGTGCCCCCTCCCCCCCCAAAAAAAAAACCCATAAAATGTTTATGTCAACTTTTTTCTACTCTGGAGAAGCTCATGTTCTCTCTTAAACATCTCTCTCTCTTTTTCTCTCCCTCCCCCTCCATTTCTCTAAGTAAAATTCTTTCAATAAAATTATTTCACTGTCACTGCTTTCATGCAGAAGCAAAATTTCATTTTCTGTCACTGTTGCATTTTAAATAGGAATCAGGAAAATGCATAAAGGACTCTAGGAAATGGGATACTTTTCCTCTAGAGATTATTTGTGAAACTAAGTCATAGTTCCTATAACAAGAAGAAAAAGCAATAATATGGAGGTTATAATCTGAAGAATTTGGGGAGCTTGTAAGTGATGGAAAGATTCTGTTCACAGCTTCCTCCTGAGTCCCTGGGAAGAGTGTTGGAATATTTCTAGAATATAGAAATATATAATTTTATATTATACATATTATATATCATTATATATTTATATATTATTTTATATATTATATTACATTATATATAGAAATATATAAATAAAAATTTGACTTTGTAATAGGGCAAATATTTTTATTTTATTTTGTTATTTTTGTTCGGGGTTCATACCTGGCTATGATCAGGGGTTACTCCTGGCTCTTCACTCATAAATTTCTCCTGGTGGTGCCCAATAGACCATATTCGATAGCAGAGATAGGACCTCTGTTGGCTGTGGGCAAGACAACCCATGCAGGACTATCACTTCAACCCAAACAGAAATTGATGTAGCAAAATTTATAAAATATGTTTACATTTTAATTTGCATTATTTGGAAAAGTCACAGATTTCTTCCCAATCTATACAGAACTATATGATTTGGATTTCCCTAATAATAAATAATAATGAGCATTTTTATATGCTAATTTGCCATCTAGTAATTTATTTAATTTTTTTTTTTTGGTTTTGGAGCCACATCCGGTGATGCTCAGGAGTTATTCCTGGTTATGTGCTCAGAAATTGCTCCTGGCTTGGGGGACCATTTGGGGTGCTGGGGGATCAAACCTTGGTCCATCCTAGATTAGCACATGCAAGGCAAATGCCCTACTGCCTGTGCCACCACTCTGCTCCCTGCCAACTATTGTTCTTTCTCAGAGAAATGTCTGTTTCTTTCGTCTTTCCATTTTTTGGTGGGATTTTTAGGTTTTGCAGAGTTAGCTTTTGTGAGTAGTTTGTATATACTAGATATCAAACCTTTATCTGATATGTTGAGTGCAAATTTTTTCTCCCATTCAGTTAGCTAATTTTAGCCTGTGTTCCTTTTGCCATACAGAAATCTTTAGTTTCAAATCAGATTTGATTCTATAGCTCTTACTATCGGCATTCTATCATCAAAGACTTCTTTGAGGTCTAAGTCTTGAACTGTTCTCCTATGTTGTCCTCAATAAACTTTATGAATTCAGGTCTAATCTCAAGGTTTTTTTTGGGAGGGGTCACACCCGCATCACTCAGGGGTTATTCCTGGCTCTATGCTCAGAATTTGCTCCTGGCAGGCTCAGGGGACCATATGGGATGCCAGAATTCGAACCACCATCCTTCTGCATGCAAGGTATATGCCCTACCTCAATCTTTAATCTACTTTGAATTGACTTTTGTGTAAAGGTGTGAGATATGGATCGATCTTTAATTTCTTACATGTGGTTATTTGATTGTTCCTACATCATTTGTTGAGGAAACGGTCTTTATTCTATTTCAAGTCCTTGGCTCCTTTGTCAAAAATTAATGATCATATGCTTGGGGGATTGTTACTGGATATTACATTCTGGTTCATTGATCTGAAAATTCCAATACCATGCTGTTTTAATCACTATGAATTTGTAGTAGAGCTTCAAGTTAGGTAATGAGATGCATCCTTGTTTTTTATTTTTACAATATGGATTTAGCTTTCCTAGGTACTTTATGGTTCCACGCAAACTTCATAATTGATTGTTCTAAGTCCTTGGAAATGTTGTCTAAAAAAAAAGAGTGAGAGAGAAATGTTGTCTAAATTTGGATAGGGATTGTATTGAAACTACATAGTAGTTTAGGTAAGATGCTCATTATTATAATATAAATTTTTTCAATCCATGAGTATGAGCTGGTTTTTTTTTGTTTGTTTGTTTTTGGGCCACACCCGGCAGTGCTCAGGGGTTACTCCTGGCTGTCTGCTCAGAAATAGCTCCTGGCAGGCATGGGGGACCATATGGGACACCGGGATTCGAACCAACCACCTTTGGTCCTGGATCGGCTGCTTGCAAGACAAACGCCGCTGTGCTAACTCTCCGGGCCCAACATGCACATTTCTAATATTACTTGTCTATAGGATTTGATTGTTTGTTTTGAGGTATTCTCCCAATATTAGGAATGTATGATGGGAGGGGAGTCTGGCCTTACCCAGACATGGTGAAAAGCACCTTTTCCTTTTCTACCTCCTGTGTAATTATGTACAATAGTCTGTTCCCATTGGCAGCAAAGCCAGGCGTAAGCAATTCTCTCAAAAAACAAAGACTGACACCAGACTGTGGCTCTCTATCTGACATCATTTGTTGTAAAGCCACTAGTCTAGGAAACACAAAACCACAGAATTCTTTATGAGGGCATTAAGTGTCTGCACTACTTTTTGATGAAATCTCCTGCTTGTCTCAGATCACATCAGTGGCAGCAGGTAAGTCTGAAGGGGAAATGCTTGCCCTCTGATTTATTGATTTACTCTGGAATTTGTGATCCTTTGGTATTTAGATGAAGCCTGAGCTATTTCTGGGGACTGAGAAAACATGTAGTGGTTACTAGAGAGGTATGTTTGTTCCCTGGGGTGAAACTGAATGCAAGCCCCCAATCTTTTATTGATGAGCTATGAAGTCAAATGAAGAAAAACCAAAATGAAGAGATTGGTTGCAAAAGTCTGTGCAATAGCACTCCTGTTGCTGATTTTTGCAAGATTCCAGTTCTTTCTCCCTAGGCCTCTCCATTAGCACTTCACTGAGAACAAAGGCAATAACAAAATCTGCCAAGTTGGTGACTGGGTAAGATTTTTATCTTTTTTTTTTGTTGTTGTTGTTGTTGTTTGTTTGTTTTTTAATCTTGGAAGTTTAGCATTGCAATCATGCTCAGAAGGAAACCAACAACGGCTGGAATGAGAGTACGGTGGATAAGGCTTGTGCCTTGCATGTTCCAGCACCAGCACCTCCATATAGTCCTCTGATTCTACCAGGAGTGGTTCCTGAAGATAGAGCCAAGAATAGCCCTTTAGTATAGCCAGGGGGTTATTGTGGCCCCCCCAAAACAACATTAAGCAAATTTAAAAGAAACAAAAGAATAAAAAAGTACACAACAAGAAGATTTGTGAAAATTGTTGTATCTCACAATGAGGTGATTAAGTCATTGTCAGAAATCTTAGTAAGCTCTTGTTGCTGGTTGAACATCCCGTTACTTCTTTTGCTTTTGAACATGAAAGTGGCTATATATAGTGTTTTCTTATGGGAATGACAGTATTAAACAAAAATGCAGTTGTTGCAACCATGTAGTTCAGAAATTCCAAGCACTATTGTTGATACTGAAGCTTTTGTGGGTTTTCTGTTGCCAGGGTTTCCAGAAGTACAAGAAGGTGGTGGGGAGGGTGCCCGCCCTCACTCCAAAAAATGTATTGCAGTTCTCTCTGAAGAGAGCCATTGAGGAGTGGTGAAGCAGAGTATTTTGTGAAGCAATAATTAGGGGTGATGTGTGCAGCACGTGTGACTTTGGCAGGACAGGGACTTAGCCCACCCTTTCCTCCAGATATTGCCAGCTTTCATCTGTGTCACCTGTGTACCCCTAATTTTTCACAGCTTGGTTTATATCTCTTTGAAGAGCAGAGTGTGTCTATGGAGCTGCTTGAGTAAGACATGGTGACTGCATTTGTGCGCATGTTTTTGGCTGCCAGGGCTTCTGACAAGAAGCAGAGAAGAAGATGCCCACACTCAGGCCAAAAAAATGTCCTAGTATATTGGCATACCTGAAGTTTTGGTATCTTTGCAGAGAACCATAGAGGAGTGGTGAAGCGGTTGCCCTAACTTTCTTAAGGTGACTTTCCAGATTTTTGGATTTTACTTGGGATCTTCAAGGTCAGGGATTGGTATGATGGGTATGAATTTCCACTGTCTTTTTTTTTTTTTTTTTTTTTTTTTGGTTTTTGGGCCACACCCGGCTGTGCTCAGGGGTTACTCCTGGCTGTCTGCTCAGAAATAGCTCCTGGCAGGCACAGGGGACCATATGGGACACCAGGACTCGAACCAACCACCTTAGGTCCTGGATCGGCTGCTTGCAAGGCAAACACCGCTGTGCTATCTGTCCCGGCCCGAATTTCCACTGTCTTAAACAAAACTTGTCTGTTAAGTTCTCTAATTTGCAACATTTCTACTGAGGGAGCTCCTTGTATGTGCTCACACTGACCAAGTTGCTTCTTTTAAATTTGTAAATTCACCCCCCTAATTTTATGTAAATATGTACCTAAAATATTATTGTCAACAATATGTAAGCCACTATGATCAAAATAAAAATTATATTTAAAAAAAATTTGTGGGGCTGGAGAGATAGCATGGAGGTAAGGCGTTTGCCTTTCATGCATAAGGATGGTGGTTCGGATCCCGGCATCCCACATGGTCGGTCCCCTGAGCCTGCCAGGGGCGATTTCTGAGCATGGAGCCAGGAGTAACCCCTGAGCACTGCCGGGTGTGACCCAAAAACCAAAAAAAAAAAAAAAAAAAAAAAATTGTAACTTCAGAAGTGTAGCTGGCAGGCCTGACAATGCCTTCACTATAAAATCTCTGGTCTTCTTTTTGTATCCTGAAGGACTTTGTATTTCACAGTGATCAATAAAAATATTCTTCAAAAAATAAACTTAGGCACTAAAATTAGGATTTTAATGCCTAATCTTAGGCAACCATAGTCAACCATAGTGTGTAAGAAATAAAACAGTAACCAGTGAAAGCAGATATCTACTCCTTTTATTAATCTCTTAAATAGACCAAGAATTCTTTCATTCAAGACTTGTTTTATACTTCTATGTCTTTGTCATTCCCAGCTCAGAGGGATGGTTACTACAATGAAAAACTAAACATATGGTGGGATGCCTCTGTTCTGTGCTTATTCCTATAAGTTTTCTTTTCGCGACTCATTCAAATTTCACAAACACCCATAAGATAGGTTTTAATGCTATCCTCATTTTATAAATGAAGAAAATGAAGCACAATGGCTACCCAGGGCACACAATCAACGGCAGGATATCAATCCTAGTCTGACTGGCTTCACAGCTTGATGTAGTAACCACTCAGACATCTTACCTCCAAGGTCCACAATTGGTGCTTTTTTATAAAGAAGGAACTGAGGGCTGAAGAAAAAGTACAGGGGTTAATGTGCTTGCATTACATTAAGCCAACTACAATTAGATCCTGGACACTGTATATGATTCCTAATGATATATGTAGGGGTCACTCCTGGGCATAGAGCTAGGAATAGCTTTTGAGAACCCTTGAGTGTGTCCCTCAATGCCTCTGTAAAGGGGGGGTCCACAATTAATAATGGGTAAAACCCTTCCCTTGTGCTTTCAGTATGATCCAGTGTGTGCATCTGCTGGTCTTTCTCCATGGAATCCTTATGCTTCAGATGGTGAGCATCACTATTACCTTCCAATTTCTTCCTCATCCAGGGTCTTGAGATTTTTCTACAGGAGAGAGGACAGTTATATAGATTTCTGATACTCTGGAAATAAGCCTATTCCAATTATATTTCTCCATTCTTGGGCCTTTTATACCCATTTTTGAATAAGGACTTATATAATCTTTTTTGATAAAGGATCTATATAATCACCCATATTTGAGGGAGGGAGGCATGGATGAAGGGAGGGAGAAAGGGAGAAAGAAATGGGGGGTGTTCTTGCCTGAAATTCCTTTTCTTCCGCCCTTACTTACTTCCTCCACCCACAACACTATAAGTCAACCCAGAGAGTGTGACTTTAACTGCACTCCTCTGAGCTTTCTTCCTTCCTTTGCCCCACCTAAAGTCAGTCATTGCACATATGCGGCTGAGCTGCTACTATTCTTTATAACATTTTTCACAGTCGAATAATCCTCAGTGAATTTAGTTGCTGAGGCTTGTCTTCCCTAATTAAGCTTAAGTAGTGGGCACAGAGATTTGATTTGCTTGTTCAATAATGTTGATCTCAGTGCCTGACACAGCAAATTCTTAATCCATGTTTGATGTGTAAATTTTAAATAAACTTCCTTTTAAAATGATTGCATTTGGGGCCAGAGAGATAGCACGGAGATAAGGCATTTGCCTTGCATGCAGAAGGTAAGTGGTTCGAATCCCGGCATCCCATATGGTCCCCTGAGTCTGCCAGGAGCAATTTCTGAGCATAGAGCCAGGAGTAACCCTGAGTGCTGCCAGGTGTGATCCAAAAACAAAGCAAAACAAAACAAAAAAGATGATTGCATCTGGGGGCAGAGCCATAGCACAGTTTGCCTTGCACACAACCGATCCAGGACAGACTGTGGTAAAAATTCTGGCATCCCATCTGGTCCCCGAAGACTGCCAGGAGCGATTTCTGAGCGCTGAGCCAGGAGGAACCGGAGTGCCGCCAGGTGTGGCCCAACCCCCACCCCCCAAAAAAAGACTGCATCCAAATACTTCACGGACAAATGTGAGTCTTCTTTCTGCCTGTCTGATTTTACTAAACTCTCTCCCACCAATCCCTGATCAGGAGTTCATGGGTCTTGAGGACCTCTGTGAACCTTTGTTTCTGTATCTTCATGAACTTTTCTTTCTTCTTTTCTTCTTCTTTTCTTCTTCTTCTTCTTCTTCTTCTTCTTCTTCTTCTTCTTCTTCTTCTTCTTCTTCTTCTTCTTCTTCTTCTTCTTCTTCTTCTTCTTCTTCTCTTCTTTTCTTCTTCTTTTCTTCTTTTTCTTTTCTTCTTCTTCTTTTCTTCTTCTTTTCTTCTTCCTTCTTTTCTTCTTCTTCCTTCTTTTCTTCTTCTTTTCTTCTTCCTTCTTCTTCCTTCTTCTTTTCTTCTTCTTCTTCTTCTTCTTTCTTCTTCCTTCTTCTTTTCTTCTTTCTTCTTCTTCCTTCTTTTCTTCTTCTTCCTTCTTCCTTTTTCTTCTTTTTCTTCTTCTTCTTCTCCTTATTATTATTATTATTATTATTATTATTATTATTATTATTGCAGTAATGCATCTTGCCCTTATTTCTCTTCTCAAGATTGGCTGTCATGGCCTGGCAACACGCTCAACCTCAGTATCATCAGATGTGCCCACTCCACCCAATAGCTCAACACTGGGAGTGCCCTTCCAAAGTAAAAGAATAAAAAGTTAAAGTTGATTCTTTTTTTTTTTTTAATTTTTATTTTGATCATAGTGGTTTACATAGTGTTGACAATAATATTTTAGGTACATATTTACATAAAATCAGGGGGGATTCCCATCACCAAATTGTCCTCCCTACACCTCCGTTTCTGTCCTACCTCCCATTTCCTCTTCCCTCACCCCAGGTCGGCTAGAATATGTGGTCCCCTCTGTATCTAACCCATAACTTAGTAGTCTTGCACCTGTTTGGTCTTGATGCCTCCCTTAGTTCCCCCTCTAACTGGAGGCAGGACTAGCTAGTTCAAGTTGCGTGGTTTTGTTTGAAAAAGAGAAAAGTAATAAACTGGGGTAAGGGTCTAATACCCCGAAACTGGGCGGAATCCTTCTAGAGGCTCTCATCATCGATTTGAGAGATGGAGAAAAAGAAGGTGAAACACTCCACCAGTACCAAAAGAAGTGTCAAATATCCAGTGAGGGCTCGAGCTATATCGATAAGCACCACAAAAAAAAAAAAGGCAAACAAACACACAAAAAAAAGCAAAACAAACAAAAAACAAACAAAAAAAACACGCCATGGTCTTGAAATGAGAAACATGGCATAGCACATAACGAAAGAAAAGAAAGGAAGAGAAAATATAAGTATGATTGGGGACAATTTCAATACTCACTCCCAAACAGAGAAATCGACCAAAATAGATAGGTGAATAAAAATAATAATAACAATAATAAATGGAGGTAAATATATATATATATAGATAATAACCAAGGTTTTGTGCTTTTTGTATTTTTATTTTTTCCCTCCTGCCCTGGCACAGTAAATATTGGGGTCATTCGAAAAGGAATTCACTCGGCCTAAGAGATATGGGGTTTCTCCGTCCTTGGAGCATACTGTCATGGGATCAACACTAGACTTTGGTCAGGAACCTTTACTCTCCCGGTGGTGTTTTTTTTTTTTTTTTGGTGTGTGGAAGACTTCTGTTCTGTGTTTAGAGGTCTCAGTATCTGCACAGATCCTGAGGTGGGACTTATGATGAAGTCAGTCTTTGTGGTTCTAGAGGTTCTGTTACCTCCATGTCATTTTAATCCATCTTCTGTGGTTGGTGATCTTGGTCTTTGCACTGACCCTAGGGTGGCACCTAGGATAGCGTCTTTCTTTGTGCTTCCAAAAGCCCCGTTCCGTTACAATTTTCTTTGCCAGACCTTTGGGACTGGGGATCCTGATTACTGTGCAGGTCATAGTTCAAACCCTAAACTAGGGCTTTTTTTTTTTTTTTTTTTTTTTTTGGTCCCAAGATGTATACCGTCTGGTCATAGTTCTAGCAGCCAGTCATCTATAAATCACGATCTTGGCTTTTGGACCTACCAAAGGGTGCCAAGACTTCTGGTTTTGTCTTGTCATTAGCTGGTAAGGTAGGTTAATCTGCTCTAAGGTCAGAATGTTCACATTTTCCTCATTGTCAGGATATCATGTTAGAGTTGGCCCTTGTTGTTGACCCCGCAGTATTAAGGCTGTCCCGGCTGGGATTTGTTTCTTGCCGCTGTTGTGAAGAACTGTGCCGTTTCTATGTCTGGGATCCAGGGTTCAAGGCTGGATGAATGGTATCTAATCACCTGAGGTCTAAGTTGATTCCACATGACATATTTTCTTTTTTTTTTTCTTTTTTTTTTTTTTTTTTTTGTGGTTTTTGGGTCACACCCGGCAGTGCTCAGGGGCCACTCCTGGCTCCATGCTCAGAAATTGCTCCTAGCAGGCACGGGGGACCATATGGGACGCTGGGATTCGAACCGATGACCTCTTGCATGAAAGGCAAACGCCTTACCTCCATGCTATCTCTCCAGCCCCCACATGACATATTTTCAATGTAGGAGATATCCCTGTATTGTAAACAACTATGAGTTCCCATCTCTAGTAGATAAGAGCTCTTTTTTTTTATATGTAAGATTTCCCCTTTATTTGGTGTGCCTTTGCAGGGGGAAGTGGTGCTACATTATAATGTCGGTGTATTTGTGGATGGACAGAGGGGATAACAGAAACAGGTCACACCCAAAAACGAGGAAAAGAAAAAAAAAAAGGAAATAAAAATGTATGTGCTCACAAATGTATATGTAGGACAAACATTTAAAAAATAAATAAATTAATTAAAAAAATTTAAAAAAAAATTTAAGGTGAGTTAGTGAGGTTTTTAAAGGACCAAAGTGGTGCAAAAGACTACCTTACATTTGGGGGAGAGCAGGTAAAGAGGTGGTTTATTACCAGTCTTATGCCTATGTTGGAGGTACAGTTTTTCCCATTGTTTTTTGGGTTTTTCTTGTGGTGTGTGGGTTCCCAGGCATCTTCCTATCACACCCCCTGACCTTCTTCAGATTGGTAAAAATTTGCGGCAGGGAGGTCTTGGAAGAGTTCTTGCGTTGGGGATACTTTTGGACCTAGGTCCGGTTTTAAGAAACAGTCCACGTTAGGGGGAGTTGGTAGGGAAGGCCGCACAGCATGAGTCCGTAGGGAGTTGGCTGTCTTTTCTTGCAGGAGACGAGGTGTGGGTTTGACTGGGTGTCCCCTCACCTGGGTGCTGGGTACTGGTTCGTTGGGTAGGAGGTCGGTCTTGATGCCTAATTAAGGACTGAGGGTGAAGAGTTTTAATATGGTGGGAGATCTGGATGGAATTGAGGGGTGAAGGGATAGTTGGATTTCCAGAGGGGAGACAGGGGAAGGTATATGGGAGGGGTATGCAGGGAGAGAAAAGAGAAAATACCTTAGAAAGAAAAGGAGAAGAGAAAGGGGAAAAAGTAAAGAGAAGAATAGAATTAAAAAAAAAAAGTAGTGAGAAGAGAGGAGAGAATAGCAAGGGAATGCTGGTTAGGTTGAATGTGTTCGAAGAATAGAGCCTGTAGTTTAAGTCTGTACATCGCAGGCACTGCTTCGGTGGTCTGACTGGTCACGTGCTTCAATTCCTAAAAGAAGGTATAACCTAGAGATAAAGTATATGTTAGAGAGTTTTCTCGTGGCCCTCTCGTAGTGCATGCTATGTATGGTATCTTGTGTGGTATCCCGAGTTGCCATCTTAGTTTGTCCGCCCTTTGTATCCAAGGGCGCCTGTGGACAGAAAAGCTGAGAGGTTATTTAAAATATAGTAAGATAAAGGCATTAAAACATAGTGTTATGGTATGTTGCCATTGCAGTCGTGATTTTCCTTGGTGTTCTATACTTGTGTTCCTGTATACGAACTCTAAGGGATTATTGTGGGCCTTTGTTTTGGAAGTCTGATTACATACCTGTTCTCTTAATGCTGTTGTTTCTGTTGTTGCTGTTTTCTTTGTGGTATAATGTGTTGTCAAGTGTTTGTGTTGCTCCTTTTTCATGAATTTTGGACACTGCTCCCACGTATATGTTGAGTATTACAGTGTTCGAAGTTTTTACCCTGTTAAACCCTGTTATTTGATTGTTAGGTATTAGTTGTGTATAAACTATATGTTCTAGGTGTTTCAGGATAGTGCCACCATTCTGTGTTTATCTTTTGTCTTCTGACTTACTTCGTTTAACATAACATGATCTAAGTCCATCCATGTTGCTGCAAAGTCTGTGTTTGTATCATTTCTGACTGCCATGTAATATTCCATTGTGTATATGTACCACATCTTAATGATCCATTCATCTGTTGTTGGACATCGAGGTTGGTTCCACGATTTGGCTATTATACTGAGTGCTGCGATAAATAGTGGGGTGCATACGTATTTTGGAATGAATGCCCTTCCATCTTGGGGGTATATGCCTAGGAGAGCAATTGCTGGGTCAAATGGCAGCTCAATTCTGAGTTCTTTGAGCACTCTCCAGACTTTTCTCCATAGATGTTGGACTAGGGGGCATTCCCACCAGCAGTGGATGAGAGTTCCTTTCATACCGCATCCCCGCCAACAAAGGTTGTTTCCATTATTTTTGATGTGAGCCATCCTCACTGGTGTAAGGTGGTATCTCATTGTTGTCTTGACTTGGATCTCTCTGATGATGAGTGAAGGTGAGCATGTTTTCATGTGTTTGTTGGCCATCCTTCTGTCTTCCTCAGAGAAGTGTCTATTCATTTCATCTCCCCATTTTTTTATGGCTTTATTTGGTTTTGAGGGTCTCAGCTTTCTGAGTGCTTTGTATGTTCTAGATATCAGGCCTTTATCTGATATGTCGAGTGAAAAGATTTTTTCCCATTTTGTTAGCTGTCTTCTTGCGTTAAGTAGGGTTTCTTTTGCCATGCAGAAGCTTTTTAGTTTGATGTAGTCCCATTTGTTTATATTAGATGCTAACGTTCTTGCCATTGGTGCTCCATTCTCAAAGACCTTTTTGATATATAGGATGTGGCGGGCAAGGCGCCCGCGTGAAGGAGCAGGGACCCGCGCACGCCTTTTGGGCCGGCGTCTGGGGTCTCGGGGGATGTGCCCAGCTAGGCGCCCGTGTGAAAGGGCAGGGACCCGCGCGGGCTTCTCGGGCCGGCGTTTGGGGTCTCCGGGGGATGTGGTGGGCTAGGCCTAAAGTTGATTCTTGACACTTGCTCCTTTTGTTTGCATAGAAATTATATTACTATTACTATTGTTGTTGTTGTTGTTGTGGTTAATATATTGGTCGGTGCTTAGGTGTTACTTCTGACTCTATGCTCAAGAATCACTCCGGGCAGACTCAGGAAGCCATATGGGATGCTGATGATCATATCCAGTTGGCCACAATCAAGGCAAACTCCCTACCCACCATGCTATCACTCTGGCCCCCATTATATTATTTTAAAAAATAATCCTTTAATGGGCGTTTGCCTTCACATAGCCACCCAGGTTAAATTCTGGCATCCCATGGTCTCCCAAGCCCACTAGGAGTGATACCTGAGTGTAGATACAGGAGTAACACCTTAACATTCCCTGGTGTAACCCCAAAACCTAAACAATATATATATACATATATATCATTTAATAAGTAGAACATATGTACTTCAATTGTTTTTATATTTTAGCTGTATAATAATATATTTATTTAAGCACCATGGTTACAAATATGTTTGAAGTTGGGTTTCAACATAAAAAAGTATACACCCCATTCACCAGTGTAACCTTCCCACCACTAATGTCCCAGCTTCCTCCTCTCTCACCCCTGCTTGTATTCAAAACAGGCATTCTATTTCTCTCACTCATTAGCTTTGTCATGATAGTTGTTAATGTAGTTATTTCTCTAACTGCACTCACCACTCTTTGTGGTCCTTCCAGCCCTCATTTCTATTGTCTCTGGGTATTATTACAATAGTTTCTTTTATTTTTCTTAAATCCCACAGATGAGTGAGACTATTGTATGTCTGCTTCTCTCTCTCTCTCTCTCTCTCTCTCTCTCTCTCTCTCTCTCTCTCTCTTTCTCTCTCTCTCTCTCTCTCTCTGACTCATTTCACTCAACATAATACTTTTTTTTTTTTTTGGTTTTTGGGCCACACCCATTTGACGCTCAGGGGTCACTCCTGGCTATGTGCTCAGAAATTGCCCCTGGCTTGGGTGGACCATATGGGACACCGGGGGATCGAACCGCGGTCCGTCCTATGGTAGCGCTTGCAAGGCAGACACCTTACCTCTAGCGCCACCTTCCCGGCCCCTCAACATAATAATTTTCATGTTCATTCATGTATAGGAAAATTTCATGACTTCATCTCTCCTGATGGCTGCATAGCATTTCATTGTGTATATGTACCACAGTCTCTTTAGCCATTTTTCTGTTGTCAGGCATCTGGGTTGTTTCCAGATTCTGGCTATTGTAAAGAGAGCTGCAATGAACATAGGCATGCAGAGGGCAATTTTGTATTGTGTTTTTGTGTTCCTAGAGTATATCCCTAGGAGTGGTATAGCTGAATCATATGGGAGCTTAATTTCCAGTTTTCTTTTATATATATTTGGTTTTTCGGGCCACACCCATTTGATGCTCAGGGGTTACTCCTGGCTAAGCACTCAGAAATTGCCCCTGGCTTGGGGGGGACCATATGGGATGCCGGGGGATCAAACCACAGTCCTTCCTTGGCTAGCTCTTGCAAGGCAGACACCTTACTTTTAGCGCCACCTCGCCAGCCCCAATTTTCAGTTTTCTGAGGAATCTCCATATTGTTTTCCATAAAGGCTGAACTAGATGGCATTCCATCAGCAGTGAATGAAAGTTTCTTTCTCCCCACAGCCCCACCAGCACTGATTGTTATTGTTCTTTGCAATGTGTGTCAGTCTCTGTGACGTGTGATGGTACCTCCTTGTTGTTTTGATTCGCATCTCCCTGATGATTAATGATGTGGAGTGAGAATATTTTCATGTGTCTTTTAGCCATTTGTATTTCTTCTTTAAGGAAGTGTTTGTCCATTTCTTTTTCTATATATTTTTACTGTTTTTATTTTTTATTTACTTTTGGGGGGCAACACCCAGCAGTGCTCAGGGATTACTCCTGGCTCTGTGCTTAGAAATCGCTACTGGCTCAGGGGACCATATGGGATGCCAGGGGATAGATCCCGCATCTGTCCTGGATCAGCTGCATGCAAGGCAAATGCTCTACTGCTGTGCTTCCATTTTGGCACCCTTCTACTGTTTTTTTAATCCATGAAGAAATAAATTTTAATTGGTGAACAATGATAACTATAGTTCAGCATTTCTTGTTTCATGTATTCAGCCTCTAAACATTGGTTCTGTGCTTAAGTATCAGGCTGGCAGTGTTCAGGAGAACAAGATGTGGTGCAAGGATTTAAATCCTGTTCACAATCACATGTAGGACAAGTGCCTTAACTTCGGAAATAACTCCAGCCCTAATCCTTTTGTTTGTTTGTTTGTTTTTGTTTTTTGGGTCACACCCAGCAGCGCTCAGGGGTTACTCCTGGCTCTACACTCAGAAATCGCTCCTGGCAGGCTCAGGGGACTATACAGGGATGACCGGATTTGTACCACTGTCGTTCTGCATGCAAGACAAACACCCTACCTCCATGCTATCTCTCCGGCCCCACTAATCCATTTTCTTGCTGTTGTTTAATTTTGGGTCACACCTGGAAGTGCTCAGTAGTTACTCTGAGAGCAGAGCTTGGCAATTTCAAAGGACCATATGGGGTGCCCGGGATGGAACCCAGGTCAGTCACATGCAAGACAAGTATTCTAGATGCTGTACTATCACTCTAGCCCAGCCTTCCCATTTTTGAATTCGCTTTTGTGCATTATATAAGTACTGCTCCAGTTTCATTCTTTGTATGCAAGCAATTAGTTTTCCCAACACCACTTGTTGAAGAGACTTTTCATTCTCCAATTTATCCTCCTGGTTCCTTTGCCTTAAACTAACTGCTCATATAGCTGCAGCTTTATTTCTGCTCTCTCATAAGGGATTATGATGCTTCCATCTTTATTTTGTTAATCAGAATTGCTTAGGCTGTTAGATTAATTTTGTTGTTCCATACTATTTTTAGTAATATTTATTCTATGCCCTTGAAGAATGTCATTAGAATTTCCATAGGGCTCATTTTGAAATGCCCCAAAACAAACAAACAAACAAATCTCCTCATTGAGAAGAATGAAGAGGAAGTTAGAAAGGAAGGTGGTGATGGAGAAGTGAAGGAAATCCAGCATTGGGAAATGAAATGTCAATTAGTAGGATTTTTTGATGCTGGGACATTAGAACAAGGTTCATATATTAACTATTGATATCTTTCCATTCCCAGAATCTTGGATAATTCAAAGAGCACCAACCAGTATTAATTAAACAATAAGTTAATGATTTATTGTTCTTTACACAAATCATTTATGTGACTCCATTTATTTACTTATTTATGTATTTATTTATTTTGGGCAAAATTGTCACTATATAAGAGGATATTCAAAAAGTTATAGCTGTTAAGGGAATACATCTAAGATATACAAAGGAGATATACATGTCCCTCTTATGTCTTTAGAAATAGTCGGGGCTGCTGGAGAGATAGCATGGGGGTAAGGCATTTGCCTTGCATGCAAAAGGACGGTGGTTCAAATCCCGGCATTCCATATAGTCCCCTGAGACTGCCAGGAGCGATTTATGAGCATAGAGCCAGAAGTAACCCCTGAGTGCTGCTGGGTGTGACCCAGAAACAAACAAACAAAAAAGAAATAGTTGGGGGTGGTGTTGAATCCCCGATACCACTTTGGTCTGTGAGTTGGCCTTCTGGAGTCTTCAAAACTGCTCCCAGCAGTCCCATCTCAGGAAATGTCTTTGGCTTCTCAGAAACCAAGTATGGTAGCAAGCACTGGTACACAGTGAAGGAAGGTGGAGGATAAGAGACTGCTGAGAGTAGATCTTCTCAGGCTGAGAGTCTATTTTTTCACTTTGGGAGCTGGTTGGCCTTTTAAATCCTTTTGATATGTGTGGTAGTGGAACTTTTGTATCTATGATGCTAAAAAAATGAATTGTTGACATATACTATAAACATGTCCCATACTTTTTCTTTTCTTTAAAAAGTGCAACTATTGGGGCCAGAGAGATAGCATGGAGGTAAGGCGTTTGCCTTTCATGCAGGAGGTCATCGGTTCAAATCCCTGCGCCCCATATGGTCCCCTGTGCCTGCCAGGAGCAATTTTTGAGCCTGGAGCCAAAAATAACCCCTGAGCACTGCCGGGTGTGACCCAAAAAACCACACAAAAAAAATAAAATAAATAAAAGTGCAACTATTTACAATAGCATCTAATTCTTTTATGGGGGGGTGTCACACCCAGTGGTATTCTGGCCTTATTTCTTGATCTGTGCTCAGGGATCTCTCCTGACAGTGCTTTGGAACCATATGGGATATTGGAGATTGAAGTCCAGTCAGCTGTGTTCAAAACAAATGCCCTTACCACTGTTCTGTCTTTCTGGCCCCTTAACCTGTCTTAATGTAGGGTACTGAATATAAAGTATTTGTTGGGTTAACTGGGTTCCATTCTATTCAGAATATGTTTGTTACTTATTGGTTGAAAGAACCTTTGGATGAAAGTATCTTTTGAATTGGTGCCTTTGACTACCTGTTCTGCCCCTCCCCTCCCAAGGATGTGGCATGGTGCTTGCTAATAAAGACCCCGGGTCTCAGGGAAAAACCACTGTAGTTTAGGTTTTCCACCACTGAGCTATCTGCTTCTGAGGAGCAGGATTGTGTATGAGAGTTTCTGCACCCGCATTATACCCTTAACCGTGTGTGGATTATTTCCTGCGATGACATTTGCTTCCAATGTCCCGGAATTGGGGCTTGATGCTTCGCTACAGTACTTATGGTATTGAGTTATATGATTTTTTTTTTTAGTAAAAAGAAGTAACGGTGATGTGTTTTATTCTTTTTTGTTGTTGTTTATTGGTTTTGGGTCACCCCAGCAGTGTGGGAATCATATGAGATACTAAGAATCTAATCCAGATGTCATGTGCAAGGCAAATACTCTAACCACTGTACCATTGCCCCAACCCTATTTTCTTCTTTTTTTTTTTTTTTTTTTTTTTTTGGTTTTTGGGCCACACCCGGTGACACTCAGGGGTTACTCCTGGCTATGTGCTCAGAAGTTGCTCCTGGCTTGGGGGACCATATGGGACGCCGGGGGATCGAACCGCGGTCTGTCCTAGGCTAGCGCAGGCAAGGCAGGCACCTTACCTCCAGCGCCACCGCCCGGCCCCTATTTTCTTTTTATTAGTGGTTTTATTTCATTTTCTTCTCCTCCACAAACATACATTTTTATGCTTTAAAATTACTTACTGAAAGCGTCATTTTCTTATGTAAACAATTTTGGGGGTGTTGATTATTTACGATTGCAACTGGGGTCCCTCAGTGAGAAAGCAATCACAGCCTTGTAAAATATCGGTGCTGAGGAGAAACAAGGAAATACTATAATCTTTATTCTACTAAAGACTTTCCAAAAAAAGAAAAAACCCACTTACTTATAAATTACATTTCTTCTCTCAGAGGTTTGGTGTTCTAAGAATCCTGCTTATGGGATCTCAGCTTGCAGTTTTGCACAAGAAATCAAAGAGTCATGGGGAAAAATGCATTTTTAGCTCAGCAGCATCTTGGATCATACTGAGAAAGCCAAACTTCTCTCTGCGGCTTTTCCAACTACTTTTATTAGCCAGAGTTTAACATAAATCACCTGAGGGTCAGGGTTGATGTAATTAAGGGTCTTGTGCTAATTAATTCAAAAAGGTGAAAAGAAAAAGTAAAGTGATTTTAAAGATGTATGACAACACTGCCTACCACCTGCATTTTTTCTTTTTTTTTTTTTTTTGGGTCACACCTGGCAGTGCTCAGGGGTTATTCCTGGCTCCAGGCTCAGAAATTGCTCCTGGCAGGCACAGGGGACCATATGGGGCGCCGGGATTCGAACCGATGACCTCCTGCATGAAAGGCAAACGCCTTACCTCCATGCTATCTCTCCGGCCCCACCACCTGCATTTTTAATCAAATATTTTATTCATGGGGCCGGGCGGTGGCGCTGGAGGTAAGGTACCTGCCTTGCCTGCGCTAGCCTAGGACAGACCGCGGTTCGATCCCCCGGCGTCCCATATGGTCCCCCAAGAAGCCAGGAGCAACTTCTGAGCGCATAGCCAGGAGTAACCCCTGAGCGTCACAGGGTGTGGCCCAAAAACCAAAAAAAAAAAAAAAATTTTTATTCATGGGGCCAGAGAGATGGCATGAAGGTGGAACATTTGCCTTGCATGCAGAAGGACAGTGGTTCAAATCCCAGCATCCCATATGGTCCCAAGCCTGCCAAGAGGGGATTTCTGAGCGCAGAGCCAGGAGTGACCCCTTCACGACTGCCAGGTGTGACTCTCAAAAACAAAAACAAAAGAAGAAAAAATATTTTATTCACCTTTTTTTTTTTTTTAATTTCTTAAAGATCATTCATTTTGTTTAGAGACTGGCTTGCCATGGATTGTGAGTTATGGTTCTTAAGTTTATATGGCAATCCATAGCCTGAGACCTTGAAATTAAATAACACACATGCAAAATATAAAATGCAGTTACATACCAGCCATCCTCCTGCTATCTACTCTCACAAACCAAAATGCCATTAGATTTCTTACCTCACTTAGGGCTAACAAGGGCAGCTGCAGACCCTGAACCTGTTCCTGGTGTTGCAAGTCAGCCCTTGAAGAGGTTGACTGATGGAGGGATGGAGGATGAGGTCTTTCCCCTCCAGCTCGGAGCACGCGTCTGCCACCCTGTCTAGCTGACGGTTCTGAGGTGAAATGGCGGGTAAAGAGCTCGTAGACAGTCAGGCTTGTGGAAATATTAGCTTTATTCGGTGAACCAGACTGAAGTCCAAAGACTCAGCATAAGTTCCAGCCAAAAGCCTCTCTCGCCCTCCACAGACCCTTGTTTTTATCCCCCAGAATCAGGTGGTGGGATCAAATACCACCCAATGGTGGAAGCAGAATCAGGTACCACCCTAGGTTGGGGGCAGAATGCCAGGTCACACCCTAGGGTAGGGCACAATCACCGATCAGGGTAGGGTCAGTAACATAATAATTCCCTAAAATATTTACATACACAACAATTCCCCCATTTGTTTAGGATAGGGTCAGTAACATAATAATCCCAAAAATATTTACACACACAACACCTGGGACCATTACAGTTTTATGATGAATAAATAGTATTGAAAGAGGCCCTAAGTAAAAGTAGAACACAAATGTAGTTAGCAGCTCTGGTAGTGTACAACATTAACTTTTTTGTTTGTTTGTTTGTTTGTTTTTTGTTTTTGGGCTACACCCGGTGATGCTCAGGGGTTACTCTGGCTATGCGCTCAGAAGTCGCTCCTGGCTTGGGGGACCATATGGGATGCCGGGGGATCGAACCACGGTTCATCCTAAGGCTAGCGCTGGCAAGGCAGACACCTTACCTCTAGCGCCACCACACCGGCCCCAGCATTAACATATTTTAATACATTTTAAAATTCTAAATATTGGTGCCAATCGAGAGCTTGGAGCTGTGAAAATTCATTTATTATCAGCTCATTTTATTTAAATGCAGAGATACGTGTTTTTATGCCTATTTTTAAGAGTCTGAATAATGGGCCCGGAGAGATAGCACAGCGGCCTTTGCCTTGCAAGCAGCCGATCCAGGACCAAAGGTGGTTGGTTCGAATCCCGGTGTCCCATATGGTCTCCTGTGCCTGCCAGGAGCTATTTCTGAGCAAATAGCCAGGAGTGACCCCTGAGCACTGCCGGGTGTGGCCCAAAAACCAAAAAAAAAAAAAAAAAAGAGTCTGAATAAGTGGCCAGTGGACTAAGTCCTAGCTGCACAGTTGCAATGCAGCTACTTTCACTACTAAGCTGTCTTTGGGGTCCTCAATATATTTTAATGGAAATGCAGAGTACAATACAGTGCAGGAATACTTCCAGGAAAGACTGTATAGGATATATTGCTAAATGAGTAAAGGTAAGAAGCAGAGTGTATTACAGTATGATCTGATCTGTGCCTGGAAATACAGATAGTATTTATGTTTTATATTATATTCATAGTAACACATTGGTATATGTTTTGTATTATAACTACAATAACAGATTGAGGAATAATATACAACAAAATTTTAATAGGATTAATAGGAATAATAGTGTTCTGAAAGGTTTATATAAATTAATAAATAAATATATATATATTTGGTTTTTGGGTCACACCCAACAGTTCTCAGCGGTTACTCCTGGCTCTATATTCAGAAATTGCTCCTGGCAGGCTCTGGGGACCATATGGGAAGCCAGGACTCGAACCACCATCCTTCTGTATGCAAGGCAAATGCTTTACCTCCATGCTATCTCTCCGGCCCCTGAATATATGCATTTTTAAAGGAGAAACAAAAACATAAAATTATTGGAAAACTTGGTGGCCTGAAAGATAGAATTCCCCTTTGATAAACCTGTTTTATCCCTTTGTCTATAATGATTTATTTCCCCGTCTTAAAACGAGTAAAAATGAGGGCTGGGGAGATAGTACAGCAGGTAGGGCATTTGCCTGGTTTTGATCCCCAGCATCCCATATGATCCTCTGAGCCTGTCAGGAGTAACTTCAGAGCCTAGAGTAACCCCTGAGCAGCCACTGGGTGTGGCCCCAAAACAAGAACAAGAGGAACAACAACAACAAAACTAATTCAATCCTTGGAGCACTGCCACAAATGATCACTAAGTGTGCACCAACTCCCACTTTCCTAAATAAAAAAAGAAAATAAACAAGCAAAACTAGTGATGGCATATTACCCACCTTCCCTTCTAGATTATTTAACTCTTCTAATTATAAAATTAATATGAAATTCGCAGAAGAAAACAAATTCTTTTTGGTCTGTATAGGAGTCTACAGGCATGAAACTTAAGGACAAGTTGAGCAGTTGAAGCTCATCTTACAACAAGAGCTAAGGACGGGCCAAGTGTTTCAAGGGGAGAGGAAAGGAGCACAGGAAGACCAGGAAGATGAGAACAGAGATTTTACTCTGTCCTTCAGGGCAGGCTTTTAAGTAAATCAGATTCCTTTGAAATGAGTTTATCTTTACTGGTTCCCTTACCTAAATTCTCTAAAATGTAATAAAGGAAGAGGCAGTTCTGCTTCTTGAGTATGCTAGTTCTGATTTCCTTCAACTCAGAAGAATCCAGAGCTAGGAATGTGGCTGAATGTAGAACACATTCCTTTCATGTGGGAAAGAAACCCTGATTTTAGTTCCCAGTTCTTGCAAGCCTTTTCCGACAAAAATAAGAGGTGTTTTTTGGGGGGATGCATACCTGGTGATACTTAGGGGTTACTCCTAGCTCTGCATTCATGTTCTTTCTGCAGAGTGTACTCTGCACTCCTGGCAGTGCTTGGTGGTCCCTATAGGATGCTGGGGATGGAACCCAGGTTGACCTCATGCAAGGCAAGTACTCTACCTGTCATACTATTCGTCCAGCTCCACCCCCCAAAATCAGGGAAGATTTGATATCTACCTTTGTGATTTCTGCACCCCAAACAGAAAACATTAATTGAAAGGATATGTGTATGCCTATGTTCATTATGGTGCTTAGTGAAACAGCCAAAATATGGAAACAACTTAAATACTCAATGATGGAGGAATGAATAAAGAAGATATGGTGTATATATATGCATAATGTAATATTATGCAGTTATAAAAACTGAAATCATGTTGAGTGAAGCTATGAGTGAGACAGATACAGACTGATTTCTCTTATGTGTGTAATATGGAATCAATAAATGGCCAAAGAAATCATAAATATAGAGGTGATTCACAGAAGCAAGTTTACCTGACAGGGAGAGATGAGTCTCTGAGACATTGGTGAAGAAAGTAGGCATTCTGGTGGTGGATCTAGTGTTGGAACCATGTTTGCATGCGACTATTATTAACCATATTGTAAATCCTGGTGCCTCAAAAAATGGGGCCAAAAAGTTTATATTCCAGTATGGCAAATTCTGTGGTTACGTATTCTGCCCCCATTCACTGGCTTAGTACTTGAAGACTGCCCCCTGCTATTTCTTGGAGGACTATGAGCTGCTGGTGATCAAATATAAGGTTTCCTGCATCTCAAGTATGTACTACAGCTCTTATTTTCCAATTTTTATAATCATAGGTGTTTTTAAATCCAAATTTGCACTTTTGGTATACTATACCAAAAAGATCCATTTGTCAAAAAGATCCATTATATATATATATATATATATATATATATAGGGCCTGGAGAAACAGCACAGTGGTATTTGCCCTGCAAGCAGCCGATCCAGGACCAAAGGTGGTTGGTTCGAATCCCGGTGTCCCATATGGTCCCCCGTACCTGCCAGGAGCTATTTCTGAGCAGACAGCCAGGAGTAACCCCTGAGCAACGACGGGTGTGGCCCAAAAACCAAAAACCAAAAAAAAAAAAGGCCCGGAGAGATAGCACAGCAACATTTGCCTTGCAAGCAGCCAATCCAGGACCAAAGTGGTTGGTTCGAATCCCGGTGTCCCATATGGTCCCTGGTGCCTGCCAGGAGCTATTTCTGAGTAGACAGCCAGGAGTAACCCCTGAGCACCGCTGGGTGCGGCCCCAAAAATATATATATAACTATTTTTGCAAAATAACTATTTTGCAAAATAACTATTTTGCAAAGCACCTGTGGGTAGTTTGTAATAGATTCATTTTCTACCAAGATATTTATAACAGGCCACTATAAAATAGAGCACTGGCAAGTGGGTATCTTCATACAGATCAATCGAAGCCTATTCTTTTGCCTCTCGCTGAACTTCCACGAACAATTAAAATTGGGCAGGTCTTACTTGGCATTTGAGCTTTTATCAGAAATAGCTTTCCATTGGACAAATCTATCTATTTATGTGTCAGGGCAAGCATGAAATTAAAGAACAATTGATCTTTATTCTATAAATCACCCTTTTCTTGTCAAGTGGGTCCTTGTCTCCTTTCCTAGGAGCCCCAGCTCTGACCTTTCGATCAGAATGTATGCCCTAGTTTCCTTCCCCTTTTACTTTAGAATTCACCTCTATGTGAATTCTCTCTAAGTGCCTAATTAAATTGGTTTTCTCTTATGAATCTGTCTAAGTTGATTGTTCTACCAACCTGAGAGGAATCCAGACACATAGAGCTCCAATACAGGGTTCCAATTCAAAAGACGAAATGTTGACTGTTAACACATACTACACATAGGTAAAGAGCTTTTATGTGTAGAGGAGAGGTATTAAAAGTCAAAGTTGAAATTGAGTATGCTCCTTGAGGTGTAAATATTTGCATGTATGTGTGTATCAATATCTAGTATGTATATGTGTGTGTTTGTGTGTGTGCATGTAGGAATCTATAGTTATTCTGCAAACGGGCATGTAGAACACCTTGTATGTCTCTATGGTCCCAAAAGACAAAGGACTGGGTTGAGAAGGTAGAGTTGGCGTTGGCTGCTAAGCTGGCTACAGATACGGACAAGAGAGACTGTGAAGTGAGGAGTTGGGACTGAGACAACAGGGCCCTGAAACCTGCACCATTTCTCTTGCTGGTTTCCTGATCTACAAGGATGTTCATTATCTGGCCAGAACTCACAGGGTCTTGTTATTTTGACTGCCTCTACCTCACTTTTTGAATAAAAAAGCATCTACTAGAAATCAACTAGCAGACTAAAGGGAGAAGAAATCTTAAACCAACTTCATTCTTTTCTTACAGGAAGGGGTGCTGGGGGTGTCAGATGAGAGCAGTGATAGCAGCCCTGGGCACAGGACAAGCTACTACATATTTCAGATGCTGGTGAGTCAATGGCGTCATCTTTGAAAGAGCTAATTAGGTGACTGGATTAGTTTCTCAAAAACAGTGCTATCAGCTTTCTGGGCTAGATCCTTCTTCATTGGTGGCTTGCCTTTGGCTTTCTAAGCTGATTTGTGGCTTTTCTAGTCTGTCAGATCTTAATGCCACAGCACTCCAGTCCTTCATGTGTGACAACCAACAATGTCATGGGGCCCAGTGTCTTGTAGCCAAGAAGCCTTGCCCACAGTCCCTTACCAGTCATCGAGATCAGTATTATAATCTTAGCTCAGAGAATTCTCAATGGAGGCCAGTCAATTTGAGTTGTGTCTAAATTCTTCAGACTTCCATAGTGGACATGCACCTCCCTGGCACCCCGTTTGCTTCTACCCTCACCCAACATTGCTGAATACAAGGGTTTGGAGGGACCCATGCTCCACCAAGTGTGAACCTAAATGCTCTTGAGCACTGTGAGTGGCCTGGGAATATTCAGTATCACATGGTTTCCCCAGCATTGTCAAGGTTGGTCCTAGAGTTTCCCAAGCACTGATGTGATAGCCAGTGGCCTGAGTGGCAAAGCCTGCGGCTGAGAAACACACACGAGGGACCCCAGAACTTCTGAGCACCACTTGAGAATCCCTTCCTCAGAAAGAACAAAAACCAATCAAAAAACCTCATGTGGACTGAATCCTAAAGAGAAATGTTTTAGACTCAGTAAAAACAGATATTATATATAAATATCATATATTTATATAATATTCATATTATATTTAGATATATTTATATCATATATTATATTATAATATATTATATAATATAAACTATATATACATCTGTTTATATATTTATATTAAATTCATATATTATATAACATATAATAATATGCAATATAATATATTATATAAATATAATATAAATATATATAATTGTTTTTGTTCTGTCAGTTTAGAAAAATTCAGCTATGGCTACATTTAGAAGGTAGAAAGTTGTTAAGTAAGCATTACTATTTTGATATGATGGCAAAAAAAATTGTGAGACTAAAATTGTTGTCCTCTATCACCACTACCAACAAAAATAGCCACAATGACAAAGATGCAGGCGGCACTGAAAGAAAACTCAATGGTTTCACTAGGCTGGTTGATAGAACTTGGATTAAAAAAAACTTGTATCAGACACACACACGTATGATTCTTTTTGTTTCCTTTTCTGCCCTAGGAATTAGAATATTTTAGATTTTTACTATTCACATTGGCCTATAGCATTGAATTCTAATGAATAAATGGCAATGATAAGTAGGTCAACCTAGACAAGAAATTCTGAAAGTACTGGACTAGATAAAAAGGACACTTATGGGTAGATGTGATATAACATAATATTGCTCCTAGTTGTGCCAGAAAGGTTTTGTGATTGAAAATGGTTTAGCATCTGTCTCACTGACAAGAAAGAAAACAAAATAATGAAAGGACGGGTGTTGACAAGCCATCTGATCAATGTGGTCAGGTCAGGATTTAGCCCAGGTCTAAGGGATGTGAGGCCTTTTCTGTCAGAGTACCTCTGAGCAACATCTTTAGGACAAAGGATATTCAAAAGGTAAACATATCATTAGCAGTCAAAGCAGTTTGCCAGTTTAACACAAGTTCACACTTCTGCTATCTATTGGATGTTATCCCAGCCTCAGGTTATCCCCCTCCTAAGCTCTGTAAGGCCAAGATTCCAAGTCATTGGCAAGTTGCCTTTCAGTGCTGCAGACAAAAATTGTTTTCCTGGGCCCGGTGAGATAGCATAGCGGTGTTTGCCTTGCAAGCCGATCCAGGACCAAAGGTGGTTGGTTCGAATCCCGGTGTCCCATATGGTCCCCCGTGCCTGCCAGGAGCTATTTCTGAGCAGACAGCCAGGAGTAACCCCTGAGCACCGCCGGGTGTGGCCCCAAAAAAAAAGAAAGAAAAGAAAAAGAATTGTTTTCCTCATTTGGTCCCTGTCTTTCTACTTACAGCCGATTCAGAGATTGAAGGGGAAACCAGAAAAGGCTTTTGACATGAAAACAGCCAATTTACCAGCCCTGCTGCCTTCCAGCTTTCGGGATGCACCAGGTGCAATGAGACCCGCTGTCAACCTGGTGGCACACCTCCACCCTCAGTGGGGCCCACCCGTCCCCAGACAAAGTCACTCCTCCTCCACTCTGGCTCCTCCTTTGATGGAAAACACTGCCCTGATGGATTCTACCCTCACTCTCTCCACCCAGTACAAGATGCTGGAAAGAAATGGGGACACCTCTGGACCTGATGTTGTGGGAACCCGCCTTGCTGTGTCAACGGGGTTTTCCCAGGCCCCTCCAATTCTAGTGACTTCGGGGCTCTCCACAAATGGAATAGTCCACAACACCATCTTTCCCACTTCCTCTACAACTCAGGAGCCCAGAGGAGACATGTAAGCTGAAATGCTCAGCATCCCCTCCTCTTGGGAGACCTACCTACACAAATATGTTATAAATTAAAAAAAAAAGAAAAAGTTCAGGAAGCTTGGGGATTTGGCTCAAAGATAGAGCATGAACCTTGTGTTTTCTTTTTTTTTTTTTTTCTACTTTTTTTTTTAAGTTCATACTGCCCAAGCCTTCATGAAAGCTGAATTCCTGATGGGGCCTAGAGAAAAGCAAGTTACACAGACTTAATTCAGAAAAACAGAGTGGTGACAACACCACAGCAGATATGAGTGGAGCATTAAAGAAAGAGGGGGAGAAAGGGGTGACTGCAAACCAGGGGTTGTTTTCCAAAATTACTATTTATGACCCATTAAAGGAATATTTGGATAATGGGAGGGGTATATAGACCACAGAAACTGTAATGCCCCTCATGAAAGATAGATTGACAGAGAGGGAGTGGAAAAAAAAGAGGGAAAGGAGAATGAGAAAGGGGGAATGGGAGGGCATGAGGAGGGGAGGGGAGAAAGGGTAGAGAGCAAAAGAGGAAGAGAAAAGAAAAAGGGATAAGGGGAAGAATATGGAGGGGAGAGAGAAGGGAAAAAGAACACAGAAAATGAGAGAGAAGAGGATGGGACCAGAGGGAAGAAAGGGGAGAGAAGGGAGATGGAAAGAAGGAAAGGGGAGGAGGAGGAGGGATCGAACCTTGTGTTTTCAAACCTTGAATCTGAACCTATCGTCCTGCCCTCCAGTCATTTTTTAGGTTAATTTAGGGAAGCCCTGGAAATTTTCAATCTGTGCCTTTTTTTTTTTTTTAACACTTTCTGCTCTAGAAATTAGAATATTTTATTTTCTACTTATTTAAACAAAACCTGAAAATATCCTTCTGCTGGTAATTTTGATACTTGAGTCGTTTCAGACTACTGTCATTGGTTTCCTACAGTGGAGATGTAGTCTCCAGGTGAGAACTAGCTCAGTGTGTAAGAAACAGGATAATTCTAAACTGGAAAATTCTTAATTAAGAAAAGGCTCAGGAAAGGCCAGAGCAATAGTACAGTGGATAGAAAGTTTAACTTGGGGCCGGGCGGTGGCGCTCGAGGTAAGATGCCTGCCTTACCTGCGCTAGCCTAGGAGACGGACTGCGGTTCGATCCCCCGGCGTCCCATATGGTCCCCCAAGCCAGGAGCGACTTCTGAGCGCATAGCCAGGAGTAACCCCTGAGCGTCACCGGGTGTGGCCCAAAAACCAAAAAAAAAAAAAAAAAAAAAAAAAAGAAAGTTTAACTTGCATATGGCTATTCAGGGTTCGATCCCAGGCACCCTATCTAGTCTCCTGAACCCATCAGGAGTGATCTCTGAGCATAGAGGCAGGAGTAAGCCCCGAGTACTGCCAAGTGTGGCAAATAAAACATAGCAAAACAAATAAATTAACAAACAAACAAAAAAAAAAACAAAGGAAAGGCTCAGAAAGGGATTGCTTTAGCAGGAATTATTTAAAATATACTAGTTCTCCTTTTTTTTGTCTATTTATTTTTTGTTTGTTTGTTTTATGGGGCACATTCAGCAGTGATGCTCAGTTGTTACTCCTGGCTCTGTATTCAGAAATCACTCCTGGCAGGCTCTGGGAATCATATGAGATACTAGAGATCAAAAATGGAATTGTCTGTGTGCAAGGCAAATGTCCTACCCATTGAGCTATCTCTCTGGCCCTTATTACTAGTTTTCTTTAATGTCAAACAATATTTTCCTTCAAGCATAAATAGGAAGAAAAGGTCTTCATTAAGTAATTGGTAGAAAATATAATAGAAGAGTAAAGAGAAATTGCTTACTAAAATACAGCCAACTGGGCCAGTGACCCTTCAGCATGACACAGATGGATTTTAGGTAAGATAAAAAAAGACAGGAGCTGGGCGGTGGCACTAGAGGTAAGGTGCCTGCCTTGCCTGCGCTAGCCTTGGATGGACCGAGGTTCGATCCCCCGGTGTCCCATATGGTCCCCCAAGCCAGGAGCGACTTCTGAGCGCATAGCCAGGAGTAACCCCTGAGCATCACCGGGTGTGGCCCAAAAACAAAAACAAAAAAACAAAAAACAAAACAAGATAACAAAAGACTCAATCAAAGATCTCAGTAGTAGCTTGTATATAGCAAATGGCATAAGAACTTAGAAGGTATTCAAAAGAAGGAAGCTAACTGACTTATGAAATAATAAACTTGAAACCATAATTTAGGCAGAAGTTGATCTGCCTATTCGTCTTAGAAAAGATTGAAAGGGGGGCTGGAGAGATAGCATGGAGATAAGGCATTGCCTTGCATGCAGAAGGTCAGTGGTTCAAATCCCAGCACCCCATAAGGTCCCTTGAGCCTGCCAGGAATGATTTCTGAGTGTAGAGCCAAAAGTAACCCCTGAGCACTGCCGATTGTGACCCCCAAACCAAAAAAACAAAAACAAAAAAACCCCCAAAAAACAAAAACAAACAAAAAAAAAAAAACAAAACCAAAAAAACCAAGGAAAGATCGAAAGGACTAAATGTTTGGCTCATTAGAAGTTTTTATGAAGTGATGGAACACATTTTGAAATTAGAAGAGACAAAATGCTGTTATGCAAAAAAGTGAGGATTTTATTATAGAAGGTCAAGATACAGAAGGCCCAGAAGCATTTGTAGGGACTTAGAATGGTGTGATGGCAAACGTTTAGTAGCTGGCTTCCTTGGAGATGAGTCCTGATTTGTTGTTTTGCCATGAGGTCACCAGACGAGGAGGTGACACAGATATGGCGCAGAACGCCTGTGAGTGTGATTTTTTGTTTTACCTCTAGTGATGATGCACAGACTTATACTCAAGAGAACAGGGTATGGAAACTTGAGCAATAGTAGGTAGGGTTATCCAGGAGTAAAGAGCCTGGAGTAAGTCAAATGTGCCTCCAAAACAAAACAAATAAAAAAGAGCACAGGGGATGATAAAATAGAATAAAACAATTAGGAAGAGATGAGTGTGGATTACTTATTAGCTTTATAAAAATATAATTAACATTATATCATTTGTGCTTTTATTTTTTCCCCCTGGATTTGGCAAAACTGGCAGTTCTTAGGGATTACTCCTACTTCTCTGCTCAGGGATCACTCCTGGAAGGACTTGGGGACCATATATAGTGTGTTAGGTATAGGCCAGTTGAATGAAAGGCATGTGCTCTATCTTCTGTACTATGGATCTAGCTCCTTATTAGTTCTTATGTTATTGTCATTTGTATGTTGAACCATTTTTTTTTTTGGGTCACACCCGGCTGTGCTCAGGGGTTACTCCTGGCTGTCTGCTCAGAAATAGCTCCTGGCAGGCACGGGGGAATATATGGGACACCGGGATTCGAACCAACCACCTTTGGTCCTGGATCGGCTGATTGCAAGGCAAATGCCGCTGTGCTATCTCTCCGGGCCCGTTGAACCAATTTTTAATGAAAACAATATAACAAGAAAAAATATAATTATCATTCATTTACAAGTGAATTTTTTCAAAACTTCATTCCAGGTGCAAAGTAATAATCTCAGTTTTGGGGTTAGTGACAATGATGCATTTTTTTTTCACATTAGGCAGCACTCAGGGGTTACTCCTGGCTTTGCATTCAGAAATCACTCCTGGCAGGAATGGGGGACCATATGGGATGCTGACATTCAAACCACCATCTGTCCTGAGTCAGCCATGTGCAAGACAAATGCCCTACTGCTGTGCTATCTCTTCGGCCCCAATGATGCATGATTTTGTGAGTAGAATAACACATCTGGTAGTGTTCAGGAGTCAGACCCATAAACATTTCTAGGGATCAAACATAATTCTCTTTTTAGAGGTGATTTTTATAATTAAATATGTAACTATGTAGTCATACCTAAGTTTAGTCTGTTAAAATAAATGCTTGCAGAGACCCCAATTTAAACATTTACTTTTATTTGAATAGTTGGAGACGTACCCCCTTAACCCAGAACTTAGAAGGTTGACCACATCTGGACATAATGAGAGTCACAACCCCAAGGCCCCCAAATTAAAAATAAAAAACAGGAACAATAAATGCCCACAAAAGCTAAAGCAACCCTTAGGAAGAAGAAAATGGAAGGTATCACTTTCCCCAACTTTAAATTGTATTAAAAACAATAGTTATTAAAAAACTGCATGGTACTGGAATAAAGACAGACCTGCAGATCAAGGGAATAGATGAGTATTCAGAAAATGTTCCCCAGACATACAATTAAATAATCTTTGATAAAGGGGCAAGAAACACAAAATGGAGGAAGAAAAGCTTCTTGAACAAGTGTTGGGACAACTGGTCAACCACATGCAAAAAAGCAAATTCAGACCTCCATCTAACACTAGGCACAAAGGTCAAATCCATATGGATTAAAAACCTTAATATCAGACCCCAAACCATAAGGTATATAGAACAGCATGTGGGTAAAACACTTTATGACATTGAGACTAAAGGCATCTTCAAGGAGGAAATGCCATTGTCCAAACAAGTGGAGGCAGAGATAAAAAAATGGGACTACATAAAGCTAAGAAGCTTCTGCACATCAAAGGAAACGAAGACTAGGAGACAAAAGCCACCCAGGGAATGAGGGAATGGGAGAAACTATTCACCCAATGCCCATCAGATAAAGGGTTAATATCTAAGATATACAAATTATTGATAGAACTTAACATGAAAAATAATTTAACCCCATCAAAAATGGGGAGAAGAAATCAACAGACACTTCCTCAAAGAAGAAATGCAGATGGCCAAAAAAAGAAAAACTGAGGGGCTGGAGCAGTGGCTCAGGGCGTAAGGTGCTTGCCTTGCTCGCACTAGTCTAGGATGGACCATGGTTCGATCCCATATGGTCCCCCTAGCCATGGGCAATTTCTGAGTGTATAGCCAGGAATAACCTCTGAGTGTCAACAAGTGTGGCCCAAAAATAAACAAACAAAACAAAAAAAAAATAAGAGAAAAACTGAAAAGTCTATTTTAAGACAAGACAGACCAAGAGACACACCAAACTCCTATATAAAGATGACATTAAATCCCATGACAATTATCTCTATCAATGTCAGTGGACTAAATGCACCAGGTCAGAGACACAGAGTGGCAAAATGGATCAAAAGTTGCATCTAACATTCTACTGCCTACAAGAAAAACACCTGAATAGTTAAAACAAACATCAACTCAAAATCAAAGGTTGGAGGAAAACCATCCAAGCAAACAACTCCCTTAAAAAAGCTGGAGTGGCCATATTAGTATCAGATGACACCAGCTTTTTGTTTTGTTTTGTTTTGTTTTGTTTTGTTTGTTTTTGGGTCACACTCAGCAGTGCTCAGGAGTTACTCCTGGCTCTATGCTCAGAAACCACTCCTGGCAGGCTCGGGGGACCATATGGGATGCCGGGATTCGAACCAATGACCTTCTGCATGAAAGGCAAATGCCTTACCTCCATGCTATCTCTTCGGCCCCAGATGACACCAACTTTAAACTTAGAGAAGTTATAAGAGACAAAGATGGACATTTAATAATAACCAATATATATATATATATATACAACAGGAAGAAATCTCACTTCTAAACATATACACACCGGAAGAAAGACCAGCAAAATATTTAACACAAATGTTGACAAATCCAAAAGAAGATATCAATAGCAACACAACAATAGTGGGAAACCTCAACACCACCCTTTTACCCTATGATAGGTCAACCAGACTGAAACCCAGTAAGAATATATTAGCTTTGAAAGCAGAAATGAAAGAAAGTGGCCCAGTAGATATATATAGGGCACTCCTGAAAATTGCATAGACATTCTTCTCCAATGCACATGGGTCATTCTCCAGGATAGACCACATGCTGGTCCATAAAACATACCTCCATAAAATCAAGAGGATAGAAATTGTACAGACTAACTTCTCAGATCACACTGAAATTAGAACTGATTTTCAAAGGGACACAGAAAAAAACTTTAACATCTGGAAATTAAACAGCTCACTATTGAACAATCAGTGGGCCAGAGATGAAATCATAAAATTCTTGGAAACAAATGCAAACGAGGACACAAATGATCAAAAATTGCCGGAGAGATAGCATGGAGGTAGGGCATTTGCCTTGCATGCAGAGGGCCGGTGGTTTGAATCCCAGCATCCCATATGGTTCCCTGAGCCTGCCAGGAGCAATTTATGAACATAGAGCCAGGAGTAACTCCTGAGCACTGCCAGGTGTGATCCAAAAACCAAAAACCAAAAAAAAAAAAAAAAAAAAAAAAAAAAGATCAGAAATTGTGGGACACAGCAAAAGTGGTACTAAGAGGAAAGTTTATAGCTTTGCAAGCACACATCAGGAAGGAAGAGGGGCCTACATAAATAGCTTAAAAACACAGCTTATAAAATTAGAAAATGGGGCCCAGAGAGATAGCACAGCGGTGTTTGCCTTGCAAGCAGCCGATCCAGGACCAAAGGTGGTTGGTTCGAATCCCGGTGTCCCATATGGTCCCCCATGCCTGCCAGGAGCTATTTCTGAGCAGACAGCCAGGAGTAACCCCTGAGCAATGCTGCGTGTGGCCCAAAAAGCAAAATAAATAAATAAATAATAAAATAAAATAAAATAAAATTAGAAAATGATCAACAAAAGGAACCAAAAATAGGTAGGCAGAAGGAAATAACAAAGCTTAGAGTAGAAATCAATGAAGTGGAAATAAAAAAAAATTAGAAAGATCAACAAAAGCAAAAGTTGATTATTTGGGGCCTGAGAAATAGCACAGCATTTCCTTGCGTGCGACCGACCTGGGAGGGACCAAGTTTGACTCCCAGCATCCCAAATAATTCCCTAGCATGCGAGGGACAATTTCTAGTGCAAACTCAGGAGTGACCCCCAAATGCCAGTGGGTGTGGCCCAAGGACCAATCAATCAATAAATGAATAAACTTTAAAAAATTTTGGTTCTTGGGCCGGAGAGATAGCATGGAGGTAAGGCGTTTGCCTTTCATGCAGAAGGTCATCGGTTCGAATCCCGGCGTCCCATATGGTCCCCCATGCCTGCCAGGAGCAATTTCTGAGCCTGGAGCCAGGAATAACCCCTGAGCACCGCTGGGTGTGACCCAAAAACCACAAAAAAAAAAAATTTTTGGTTCTTGGGGCGATTTTTGGTTCTTTAAAAAAAATAAACAAGATTAATAAACCACTAGCAAAACTCACAGAAAAAGGGATACAAACTTAATAAACCAGATTAGAAATGAGAAAGGGAAGATCACTACAGATACTACAGAGATTCAAGGGTAATCAGAGATGACTTTGAGAAACTCTATGCCACAAAACATGAGAACTCATAATCTTCCACAGTTGAACCAGGATGATCTAACCTATCTAAGGAGACCCATCACTATTGAAGAAATTAGAACGATAATTAAATGTCTTCCAAAAAACAAAAGCCCAGGCCCAGATTGACTCGCTAATGAATTCTTTTGAATCTTTCAAGAGGAACTCCTACCAATCTTTTTTCAGGCTCTTTCAGAAAATTGAAGAAACAGAAACATTCCCAAATAGTTTTTATGAAGCTAATATCACCCTGATACAAAAATCAAACAGAGATGCTGCCAAAACAAAACAAAACAAAACAAAAAAAAACTACAGACCAATATCCCTGATGAACACAGATGCAAAGATCCTCAATAAAATTCTAGCAAATAGGATCCAACACCTCATCAAAATGGTCATACACCATTACCAAATAGATTGCATTCCAGGAATGCAAAGATGGTTTAACATATGTAAATCAATCAACATATCATATCATATATCATATTAACAAAAATAAAACCATATAATCATATCCATAGATGCAGAGAAATCATTCGATAAGGTCCAACACCCATTCATGAAAAAACACTCAACGGATGGGAATGGAAGGAATTTTTCTCAATATAGTCAAGGCCATCTATCACAAGCCAATGGCAAATATTATTCTCAATGGAAATAAACTAAAAGCCTTTCCTCTAAAATCTGGTACAAGACAAGGCTGCCCTCTCTCATCACTCCTATTCAACACAGTACTGGAAGTTCTTGACATAGAAATTAGGTAAGAAAAAGATATCAAGGGCATCAGGATAGGAAAGGAAGAAGTCAAGCTTTCACTGTTTGCAGATGACATACTACATTTAGAAAACCCTAAAGACTCTATCAAAATGTTTCTAGAAGCAATAGATTCACATAGCAAAGTGGCAGGCTACAAAATTAATGCACAAAAATCAATGGCCTTCTTATACACCAATAATGATAGAGAAGAATGAACATTTAAAAAATCCCATTCACATATTAGTGTCATACAAACTCAAATAGCTTGGAGTCAATTTAAGTAAAAAGGTGAAGGACATATACAAAGAAAACTACAAAACCTTGCTTAAATAAATAAAAGAGGACACAAAGAAATAGAGACACATACCTGGTTCATGGATTGAGAGAATTAACATCATTCAAATGGCATTACTCTCCAAAGCATTGTACAGATTTAATGCAATTCCTCTAAGGATACACATGATATTCTTCAAAGAAGTGAATCAAACACTCCTGAAATTCATTTGGAACAATGAATATCCACGAATAGCTAGAGCAACCCTTAGGAAACAATATGGGAGGCATCACTTTCCCAAACTTTTTATTGTACTACAAAGCAATTGTCATTAAAACAGCATTGTATTGGAATACAGATCCTCAGATCAATGGAATGGACTTGAGTAGTCAGAGAATGTTCCCCAGACATACAATAAATAAATCTTTGGTAAGGGGGCAGGCAATAAATGCAAATGGAACAAGGAAAGCCTCTTCAACAAGTGGTGCTGGGACAACTGGTCAGCCACATGCACAAAATCGAACTTGGACCTCCATCTAATATCATGCACAAAGGTCAAATCCAAATAAATTAAAGATCTTTTTTTTTTTTTGGTTTTTGGGCCACACCCAGCGTTGCTCAGGGGTTACTCCTGGCTGTCTGCTCAGAAATAGCTTCTGGCAGGCACAGGGGACCTTATGGGACACGGGATTCGAACAGACCACCTTTGGTCCTGGATTGGCTGCTTGCAAGGCAAACGCCGCTGTGCTATCTCTCCGGTCCCCGAATTAAAGATCTTGATATCAGACCTTAAAGTATATAGAACAACACATAGGTAAAACACTCCAGGACATTGAGACTAAAGGCATCTTCAAGCAGGAAACAGCACTGTTAGAACAAGTGGACGCGGAGATAAACAGATGGAACTATATTAAGCTAAGACTCTTCTGCACCTCAAAGGAAATAGTAACTAGGATTCAAAGGCCACCTACAGATGGGAGAAACTATTCACTTAATATCCATCAGATAAGGAGCTAATATTTAAGATATACAAATTACTGACAGAATTTGACAAGAAAAAATATATTTAACCCAATCAAAAATTAGAAAGAATTTGAGGGGAGATGTTAACAGTGGAGAATTCTAAATCTGATGAGCCTAATCAGTCATTAAGATTTTGAAACTTTGAGGAAAATCTAGAGTTTAGTATTAATAGCTAACTCTGTGTGCTCTGGGGTTACTTCTGGCTCTGCACTCAGTAACTACTCTTTATGCTTGGAGGACCAATGTGATGCTGGGGATCCAATTCAGGTGACCAAGTACAAGGCAAGGTCAGACCTGCTATACTATCTCTCTCGAGGCTCAGCTAATTTAGTAACGTAAATCTATAAAATGAGAGCTGTCACTTACCTTTTTTAGTACTTTCAGGTGATCATTCTTTTTCTATCAGTGATGCTAAAAGGCAAAATATATTGGGACAAAACTTCAATGATGGGCGCCTTTAAGAATAGGCAGAAAATACAGGGCTGAAATGCAAGGCCTGTGACAGGCACAGAACAAAGCTATAAAAGCAGGCAGACTTGAGAATTGAATGTCAATCATTTAAGATTTAAAGGCAACTAACACAGAGCTATAAAAGCAGGCAGCTTTGAGAATTAAAAGTAAACATTTAAGATTCAAGGCTTAAGGACCACCAGAGAGCCATGGTCAAAGCAGGTAGCCTTGAGAATTAAATGTAAACAAAAAACAAAGGCACAGGACTTGGTTCTGGGAAACTAAATCTAGTCTATAAGGTCCCCTTACCGTATATCCCACCTGCCGGAGATAGGTTCCATTATCAGTACATCCCCGACCTGATGGAGACAGATCTCATTATCTGCACATTCCATCTCACCTGCCAATGGGTCCTGTTATTTGTCCAGTTCAATATATCTACCTCTTATTGACATACTTACAAGTGGAACTTTGCCCACAAAAAAAGTACTTAAACTGGGCCTTGAGTTTCAATAAACAGAATTGGATTAGGATTTGGCTGGAATCCTTTCCCCACTTTTGTCTGTCTTTGTCTTTGGTGTATGTGCATTCTCCCTCCAAGAAAGAATAAGCATATCTTAATAAGTGTCCCTGCAGAAAGGGGCACCCACAGTTTAAAGGCTAGATGCATTTATAATTATTATTCTATTAGAGCTCACAATACATGAAAACAGGCTTTAATAAGGTTTATAAAAAGCAAAAGCAAAGCAAAAGTGAAAAAGCCATATTTTGTACTGTTAACAGCAAATATGTTGGTATGACTCTAAAATGTATTTGAGGGAGGTAAGGCTAGTGCATAGTAAAAGCATAAAGGGCCTTATTTACCTATGGACTCTAAATTGCAGGGAATACATCTATGATATTTATTTTCATAAGGCTTACTGTGATGAGCATTGAATATGGTGGGGGGTTTGAAGATGTAAGAATCAGGCTGAAGGCAGAGGCCAGTTTCTGGTACAATTGAGGCAGAAACTGCCTGTGATTCAGAAGACATCCTTTTGGCACCAGGGTAGTCCATGTTGCTACAAAGCTTCCTTGTGTCTTCTTTACTCCAAGCTAGGATGAGGGATTTGAGCTTCACAAACTATCACTGATTTTGCAGATGTTTCTTTCATAAAGTCTCAGATATTCCCTTGAGGTCTTTTATTCCTGTCCCATTTTTTTTTCTTTTTTTTTTTTGGTTTTTGGGCCACACCGGTGGTGCTCAGGGGTGACTCCTGGCTGTCTGCTCAGAAATAGCTCCCGGCAGGCATGGGGGACCATATGGGACAGGGGATTCGAACCAACCACCTTTGATCCTGGATCGGCTGCTTGCAAGGCAAACGCCACTGTGCTATCTCTCCGGTCCCCTGTCCCATTTTTCTTTATCCATGTACCATTTGTCTGAAATACACCAAGAGCCAGCTCTTCATTATGTGGTGTTAACTATAGGCTCACTTCATGGTCTGAGTTGGTCAGTTAATGGTCCTGTGGTCCTTTGTTAAGGGAAGCCATCTCAGGACAGTGGGGTAACAGTGGGGGGAAGGAGGGGCTGTGCTTGCAGAGCTCAGGATCACAGCTGTCTGTCTCCCTTTAGGATACCTGAAGAGGACTTGCAGAAATGGCTTAATGTCCCTTAATGGACTGCTCAAACTATTTTTGAAGCCAGAGGAATGACTTTTTTGCCTTTAATAAATATACCTGCTTAAAACAGCTCCAATGCTCAATCTACAAATAGCAAACCTAACTCCAAGCCCTTTCCCTTTCGCGGTTCTCCCAATTATACCCCATTCAATATTATGGGATCCTCTAATTAATAACAAAATGTTTTCTCGACATCTAGAAAAAGGAAACCATACCAGGGATTACATGAACATAACATCTATTTATTATGAAAACATTAAATTTTGACACATTGTTTCATTTGTTTTTTTATAAATCTATTATCTTACTTAAACTTATTTAGCAAAAATGCCAATAAATTATATAAATCATAGATGGGTCTGCTTAAAACTAAAAAACATAATGTTTTATGATAATCAAATAACAGTAAGTTGGAGTTGTATGAGCTTTTAATTTTAGATGTTTAGCTTAAAGTAAAACCCAAACCAACCACATGCTAATATGCCATTGTCAGATTTCTCAGAAACAGCCTCCATATCACTGTGTGTCCTTCTGTCTCTTCACTGAGGTCCAGACTGCAGCTACTAACAAGTGTCAGGCACTTGTTCAAAGTGTCATATCCTGACCATCTTGGGAGTCACACTGGAACGAAGGGCTGGCGATAGACATTATCTCTTCAGCCTTCTTGCCTTGATTTTCTTTCAAAGAAAATCATCAGCTAAGAATCCCAACACTGAATTTAGAAACAATGATTCCAATACACATAAATCAAATGTGTTAGTACTCAGACACAAATTCTGAAAAGTAGAATAGACACATACAGATTTTATGTAAACAACCAATGAACTAATAAGGCAAATAGCACTGCCACCACAAGCCTTAAAATGGTATACTTTTGCTGTTTGAAGCTCTTTAAAAATTCTGTTCTGGAATTGTTTAATTTAAAGAAAAGACATGTTTTCTGCATAAAGGTACATAGGTGGCATTATTTTAAAAATACATTAATAGTCTTATTAGAGAATGTCTTCCAATGGTGTTCTAAATCTTTATTTTCTGTGGAGGCAGATGAAAGCAGGTCTTAAAACTTGGTCTTCAAAAAACAATCTGATCTGTATGATTCCTACAGATCTTAAAGTTAGATATCCTAGTTCTTGTCCTCCTCTTCAAATTCATCATTCTCTTCATCTTGTTCTCCACTCAAAAGCTCATCTTCATCTTCATCCTAAAAAAAAGTAACATATTTTAACATGATAAATATGCATTTACATTTTATTTGTTTTGGGCAACATCTGCTATCCCGACTAACTCCTGGGCTCTGAACTCAGGAATCACTCCTGGCAATACTTGAGGATCATATGAGGTACTGAGGATTGACAGTGGGTCAGCTGAGTGCAAGGCAAGAGACATTTATTCCCTGTACTATGACTCTGGTCCCAGATTTGTTCACATTTAACACATAATAGTATAGACCTTGTTAATAAATTCATTATTCTAGGAATTATTATAAATCACAAAGCATCTGATTTCCTTGACTGAAGACTCAATTCCTGTCTTCTGAATATGAAATGGATATACTGGGTTGTTCTGTTAACACCTCTCTACACAAAACTGAACCAAACAGTAAAAAAGAAGGGCACATTTGGATCTTGAACTTGTTATCATGTTGGGCAATTGAACCAATTCATTTTCTAGACTAATGTTTCCCTAAAGTGGATGACAGTGCTCCTGGAGGGTGCTTGAGATTTGAGGGTGAGCTGTGGTTGTGGTGGTGCCTCGGAAGCACTGTGGGGTACTTTCTGCTTGTTTGCTTACAGAAGATAGATTTGGTTATGAGTGGGGCTGAGTGATTTCTTTTTCTCCTTTAAAAAGGGGGGCAATCCATGAGTAAGTTTAGGAAACTTTGTCTAGATAATTTAGCTAACATGATGGTAACTGTACCTGATCTGTGGTTTTGTTTTAGACAACATTAGGAGGTGCTGTGGGGACCATGCAGAAGCAGGAATAGAACTCAGACTTCTGCATACAGAACATGTGCCCAAACCTCTGAGTTTTATTTGTTCTTCAATCTGTGTCTTTTCTTTGTTGGACTATACTTAGCGATGCTTAGGGCTTATTCTTGACTCTGTGCTCAGGAATCAACCCTGGCAGGCTTGGGAACAATATGGGGTACAGGAGATTGAACTTGGGTTGGCAGCTTACAAGGCAAATGCCCTACATACTGTACTATCTCTAGGCCCCACAATCTGTATTTTGTCAACTCACTGAGCAATATAAAAGCAATGATAGCATAGCCATATAGGCAAAAAATTCCATACTCTATTATAGTCAAAAAGAGATACTTAAAAACAAACAAACAAAACATTTGAGAAACATTTCAATCTTACTGGGTGACCACAGTCCTTTAGCTTTGTTCTTAATGAAAATATTTTCTGATCTTGATCAGCCAACAGCACCAAGAGGTCATCTTGTTCTTTCTTGGAATCCTTCATGTCCATCTCTAACTTGTTTTTTTCATTTTGTAAAACAGCAATGGTGCTGTTTGATGAATCCAGCTGTTTTTTAATAGCAGCTCTTTCCTCAGACAATATCCGAATTTCATTCTAGGGGAAAAGTGGGTAAAAATCATTCATCTACAATTTGTATTCATTCTGCAGGGTTTTAACACCACAGACACACAGACACACAGACACACAGACACACACACACACACACACACACACACACACACACACACACACACACACACACCTACTGGTTTTAACACCACAGACACACACACACACACACACCCCTACCTCTCTGCCCTACTACCCCAGGATATTTTGTGTTTGGCCGTCATATCACAAAAATAAGCTATTGTGAAAATAAATTTTAAAATAAAATATCCAAATAAACAGAAATAAATATATAGCAAACTGAAGATCTGGTAAATTCCCAGCTCTTCATGCCTGGCATACTCTCACATTGCAGCATGGCGTGGAGTGACCCCAAAGCACTTGGCCAGGAGTATTCATCACCGCTATTGGATGCAACACAAACACCAAAACAACAATTAGACATTATTAACCAACAATTAGATAGATGAACTAACCTTTAATTCCTTAGTTTCCTGTAATAATGCTGACAGTCTTCCTTCAACATCAGTCATTTTTGTTGTTACTACTGTTTCATTCTCTACAGGTATAGGAACTGATTTTTCCTGCAAGTAAAGTGGTTAAAAAAAAGTTTATAATTAGTATGAAATCCCAAAGGTGATTCAGTTTTCCTGTTTTTATTTCTAATAACAAAAAATGTATTTATTTTTATATTTGCATGTAATACATTGCTTCTCTCTGGAAACATGAGGGAACATAACTGCCCCTATGATGGAAACAGGGTGAGGAGGAACTAGATCTCATTGGAGTGAAAGGTAGACGGGGTTGAGCTGCCAAGGTCACCAGGATAGTAATTAGTGAGCCAGTGCTGAGGCAGCTCTAACAGAATATTTCATAACATGGAATATTACACAAAGTCCCAAGAAAATGATGTAACAGATAGACCAGCAGTGGGGTCCTCTGACTCAGAAGAGCCATTTTCACTCCAGGTTGGTGTGCCAGAGAAGAGTGCTCTGCTTTGCTCTGTGGCTGCCCACTTCTTTCTGTCAATAACCTCTACCCTGCTCTTATCCTGTTGCGAATGTCAACTGGTCTGATCTTGTTGGAAAACAATATGAATAATCCTCCAAAATTCTATAAATTGAGAATCCAGAAATGCCACTCCTAGGAATATAACCTAGGAGCTCAAAATCACAAGGCAGAAAAGCCCTCTGCATTCCTATGTTCATTGCAGCACTATTCAGAAAGCCAAAATTGAAATAACCCAAGTGCACTAAAACAGATGAGTGGATAAAGGTAGGTAAAGAAACTGTGGTACATCTACATCATGGAATATGATTAGCTGTTAGGAAAAAATAAAGTCATAAAGTTGCTTCTACATGGATCAATGTGGAGAGTATTAGGTAAATGAAATGAGTATGAGAGGGGTAGACATAGAATAATCATTCATGTTTTTGGAATATATATGGTATATATATAGTAAGACAGTATGGTGGTAATATCCAATAGAGATGAAGGCCAGAAGGATCATCAGTCCATGGTAGAAAGTTTAGTACAAATAGGAGGGGAGTACAGTTAGGACAGAGAAGAGATCACTATGACAATAACAGTTGGGAACAATCACTCTGGACAAGAAGTGGATGATGAAAGGAGATAAAAGTGATATGCAGGCCTGGAGAGATAGCACAGCAGCATTTGCCTTGCAAGTAGCCGATCCAGAACCAAAGGTGGTTGGTTCGAATCCCGGTGCCCATATGGTCCCCCTGCCTGCCAGGAGCTATTTCTGAGCAGACAGCCAGGAGTAACCCCTGAAAAATGCCAGGTGTGGCCCAAAAACAACAACAATAACAACAACAGAAAAGTGATATGCATGATCTCCTTTCAGTAGCAATAATGTAAACTATAATGTCTTAAAGAAAAAAATGAGAGAAGGAGAAGGTGGAAAAGGAGAGGTGGAGAAGAAAGAAGAGGAGAAAGAGAAAGAAGAGGAAGACGAAGAAGGAGGAGGAAGCAAATGAGAAGAGGAAGAGAAGAAAGGCTTGCCAGAGGCAGGTAGGCGAGAGGGCAGGATGGAACCTATGAAGGGTCAGGACACTACGAAACAATAAATGTCCACAAATAGCTAAAGCGATCCTTAGGAAAAAGAAGATGGGAGGCATCATTTTCCTCAACTTCAAACTGTAAAGCAGTAATCATTAAAACAGCATGGTATTGGAATAAAGACAGACCCTCAAGTCAATGAAATAGATTTGAACATTCTCAGACTGACCCTCAGGTATATGATCAATTAGTCTTTGATAAAGGGAAATAAATACAAAGTGGTGCTGGTAAAACTGGTCAACTATATACAAACAGTGACTTCAGAACTCTAACACTATGCACAAAAGTCAAATCAAAATAAACTAAGGACCTTGATATTACACCTGAAACCTAAGATACATAGAGAAAAATATAGGCAGAACACTTCATGACATTGAAGATAAAGGCATCTTCAAGAATGAAACACCAGTGGTCAAGCAAGTGGAAGCAAAGATAAACAAAAGGAACTATAATAAACTAAGAAGCTTTTGCATCTCAAAGGAATTGGTGACCAGGATAAAAAGACTATCCACAGAATGGGAGAAACTACCCACTCAATGCTCAAGGGTTAATATACAAGATATACAAGGTAGATAAGATATAAGATAAGATATACAGTTTAGCAAGAAAAAAAAATCTAACCCTATCCAAAAAGAAGAGGGAAGATTGTCTGCCACAGAAAAAGGGAAGGGGATGGGTGGGAACTGTGAAGAGGGTGGCAGGAAATGTGTAATGGTAAAAGATGTTGTACCTTGTGTGACTGAAGCTCAACTACAAACAACTTTTTAACGGTGGAGAGAAAAAAACTATCATAAACAAATGTGCAAACCATGGTGTTTAAATAATTTAAAAAATAAAAAAGAAATTTTTTCAAAGTCTTTTTCTCATAATATTCCTATTGTATCTTTCCAGAGACAAATATTCAAAAAGTCATACACTAATAAAATGCAAGTACTTTCTTAAATACTATAGAAGGGATTGAAGGGCTAACCGACTCTCTCTGAACTAGAGCTCAAGAGGCCTGGGAACCCCTGCCAGCAAATTTTGCCCAACTGGCCTGGCAGTGCAATGGGAGGGTTTGGGGATATGGTTTTGCTCTGGTGGTGCTCAGGAAACAAGGTGCTGGAGAGTCAACAGAAGTCAGTAGCATTCAAGACAAGTGTCTTTGGTACTACATTCTGTACCTCAACTGTGGATGAATAATCTCTCTTCAGTTGAAGGAAGGAAGGGAAGGCTGGGGGGCAGGGTACAAGGCAGGAAGGAAGAAGCCACTATTAATAGTACTTGGGGAATCACCAGGGCGTTTTGGCAGTGCCAAGAGTGGGTAGGTAGGAGGACTGTGGTGCCAGAATGGAACTTAAGGATGAGCCCTACTATTTGAGTTATCTGGTGGGAGTAGAGGAGACAAAACTCTTGGTGGTTCTCAGAGAACCATTGGGGTGCTGAGATTGAATTTGGTTTGGCAAAGTGAAAGCAATTGCTCTACCTGCTGCACTATCTTTCTGGCTCCCTACTTCAGCTATTTCTTAATCTCTAGGAAGTTCCTTAAGTAAAATTCTTCCATCTTTTCCTGCCTTTTTACCCTATAAAACACTGGCATGTGGGGGTAGTCATAAAACAAGTTATGTAAAAATAAAGGTCTAGTTGAAACTAGAAGAAGCTGTGAGGCACGTGCTAGACAAAGCCTAACTGTCTCGATGAAACTGCCAATGTAAATATGGAAGTTGAAGGTGACTTCGCTCAGAAAAAAAGAAGTTATTTGGGCTGGAGTGGTGGCACAAGCAGTAAGGTGTCTGCCTTGCCCTTGCTAGCCTAGGACAGCCCATGGTTCGATCCCCCAGCATCCCATATGGTCTCCCAAGCTAGGAGTAACCCCTGAGTGTAAACTGGTGTGGCTCAAAAACCATAAAAAAAAAAAAAAAAAAAAAGAAGTTATTTGTAGTAAAAACTTCTATGGCCTTATAGGAAATATATATCATGAACAGAGTATTAATAAAGATATGGAAGTTAAGGGCTAGGGACAGCTCAATTGGGCATAGCTTATGCTCTGTATTCAGTTTTTTGGGGGGGGCCACACCCGTTTGATACTCAGGGGTTACTCCTGGCTAAGCGCTCAGAAATTGCCCCTGGTTTGGGGGAACCATATGGGATCAAACCGCGGACTGTTCCTTGGCTAGTGCTTGCAAGGCAGACACCTTACCTCTAGCACCACCTTACTGGCCCCATGCTCTGTATTCAGGAGGCTTGGTTTGATTCCCAGCACTGTATAATTCCCCCAGAACTAAGCCAGAAGTAGACACCAAAATGGGTGTGTTCCTCTCCAAAATAAAACAAAACAAAAGATGTTACAAGTGGTTTTGTTTTCGTTTTTTGGGTCACACCCGGAAGTGTTCAGGGGCTATTCCTGGCTCTATGTTCAGAAAGTGCTCCTGGCAGACTTGGGGGATCATATGGAATGCTGGGATTCGAACCACTGTCCTGCATGCAAGGCAAATGCCCACCTCCATGCTATCTCTCTGGCCCCACAAGTGGTTTTGATCAGGTCTCAGATAGAAATGAGGAACAAATAAGAAAAAAGTGATCCTGGGCCCGGAGAGATAGCACAGCGGCGTTTGCCTTGCAAGCAGCCACTCCAGGACCAAAGGTGGTTGGTTCAAATCCCGGTGTCCCACATGGTCCCCCGTGCCTGCCAGGAACTATTTCTGAGCAGACAGCCAGGAGTAACCCCTGAGCAACGCCGGGTGTGGCCCAAAAACCAAAAAAAAAAAAAAAAAAAGTGATCCTTGCTATAAAGAGGCAAAAGATTTGGTTGAACAGTATTCTAGTACTTTATGGAAATCAGAACTTTTAAGTTATAAATTAGGGAGAGAATTCTGGGCCATATCTGGCAGTGTCCAGGGACTACTCTTCAGGTTAGTGATTGAGAAACCTGGTGTTGCCAGAAATCCAACTTGGGACTCCTCACAGCAAAGTGCTTTAAGACCTTGAAAAGCTATATTCCATGGGGTCGGAGAGATAGCATGGAGGTAAGGCATTTGCCTTGCATGCAGAAGGACAGTGCTTTGAACCCTGGCATCCAATATGGTCCCCCGAGCCTGTCAGGAGGGATTTCTGAGCATAGAGCCGGGAGTAACCCCTGAGTGCTGCCGGTGTGACCCAAAAACAAAAAAAGTTCAGGGACCATAGTAGTGTGGGGGAAATTAAACTTGGGTTGGCTGTGTTCAAGGGAAACACATTACATGTTGTACAATCCCTCTGATCTTGTTTCTGATAATTTTAAATGAATAGAAAATATAGCAGCTAGAATCATGGGACTGGAGAAATAATATAGTGGTAGGGTGCTTGCCTGTGATGCTACTGACCCAGAATTGATCCCCAGCATCCTATATGGTACACTTGCCAGAAGTAATTCTAGAGTGTAGAGCCAGGAGTAACACTGGAGCATTGCTGGGTTTTGCCCCCAAACAAAACAAAACAAAACACAAAGAAGGGATCAGAGATATAATTAAATACCAGCAAGATAAACATTAAGTAAAGGAATGCATGACTCCACTTATTGTCAAATAAATACTGTCAAGGGCAATAACGATGGCTAAACCCTGGATGATGACTAACCAACTTAAAGAGAAAATACTTTGACAAATCTGCTTCTTTTCATAATGGAATTAAAAATAAGATGCAACTTTATATTTTCAACCTTTCAAAAGGGTTAAAAATAAAGGAGTTAGGGGCCGGGTAGGTGGCCCTGGAGGTAAGGTGTCTGCCTTGCAAGCGCTAGCCAAGGAAGGACTGCGGTTCGATCCCCCGGCGTCCCATATGGTCCCCCCAAGCCAGGGGCGATTTCTGAGCACATAGCCAGGAGTAACCCCTGAGCGTCAAACGGGTGTGGCCCAAAAACCAAAAAAAAAAATAAAAAAAAAAATAAAGGAGTTAATTAACTTACAAACGCTTCTGTCTTTTGTAACAGTTCCTGCTTCTCAGTGTGTAGCTTGGTAATTTCCACAGACTGTGTGTTTAATTGAGTCTTTAATGTTGCCAGTTCCTAAGAATGAGGAAAAAAATAGTTAAACTGTGACATTAAATAGCATTACATCTCTCTATCTCTTTCTCTCTGTCTCTTTGTCTCTCTCTCTTTTTCTTCTTCTTTTTTCTTTTCTTTTTTTTTTTTTGGTTTTTGGGTCACACCCAGCAGTGCTCAGGGGTTACTCCTAGCTCTATGCTCAGAAATTGCTCCTGGTAGGCTCAGGGGACCATATGGGATGCCGGGATTCGAACCAATGACCTTCTGCATGAAAGGCAAACACTTTACCTCCAGGCTTTCTCTCCAGCCCCAATATTACATTTCTTTATGGAAATGTCTGCTTATGGAAAAAAAATTTTTTTTAATTCTCTCTTTTTTTTTTTTTTGTTTGTTTTTTGGGCCACACCCGGCAGTGCTCAGGGGTTATTCCTGGCTGTCTGCTCATAAATAGCTCCTGGCAGGCACGGGGGACCATATGGGACACCGGGATTCAAACCAACCACCTTTGGTCCTGGATCGGCTGCTTGCAAGGCAAACGCCGCTGTGCTATCTCTCCGGGCCCTTAATTCTCTTTTTAAGATCCTATATCTCTGAAGAACTATTCTTTTTTTTTTTTGGTTTTTGGGCCACACCCGGCGGTGCTCAGGGGTTACTCCTGGCTGTCTGCTCAGAAATAGCTCCTGGCAGGCACGGGGGACCATATGGGACACCGGGATTCGAACCAACCACCTTTGGTCCTGGATCGGCTGCTTGCAAGGCAAACGCCACTGTGCTATCTCTCCGGGCCCAGAACTATTCTTGAAATTGGAGAATTAAATAAAATTCACTTTTGCCTTTCTGAGACCAGATATACAAATAATCATGAAGGAAGGCTGGAGAGAGAGTAGAGCAAGCACTTGCCTGATACATAACTGATCTGGCATCAATCCCCAGCACCCCAAATGGTTTCCTGAGCCCCACAAGCCCCACCAGGAGTGATCCTTCAACACAGTGTCAGGAGTAAACCTTGGGCACTGCCAGGTAGGAAGGAAGGAATAGAAGAGTGAAGAAAAAAAATCAGAGATGGGGCCGGAGAGATAGCATGGAGGCAAGGCGTTTGCCTTTCATGCAGGAGGTCATCGGTTCGAATCCCGGTGGTCCCCCGTGCCTGCCAGGAGTGATTTATGAGCCTGGAGCCAGGAATAACCCCTGAGCACCACCGGGTGTGACCCAAAAACCAAAACCAAAAACAAAAACAAAAAAAAAGAAAGAAAGAAAGAAAGAAAGAAAGAAAGAAAGAAAGAAAGAAAGAAAGAAAGAAAGAAAGAAAGAAAGAAAGAAAGAAAGAAAGAAAGAAAATCAGAGATCCAAAATGATAAAATAAGAGTAAAGAGCAATACGGGGTGGGGATAACCAACAAACAAAAAAATCAGATGACAGGGGCTGGGGAGATAACTAAAAGGGGTGAAGCTCATGCTTAACAGGTGCCATGCTCTGCATTCAAGCCCTGGCACCTATGGCCTTCTGAGCAGTACTGGCTTGAGCAGTATCACATCAGAAAGTATGAGAATCTGTCAGGCCCCCAATCGATGCTGAACATTGCTGGGAGGACTCAGCTTGCGTGTACATCTGGATAGCCCAATCAACTACCCCTGCTTGTTCTTTGAATAAAAGTCAATGTTAATGATCCGATACTTTAGAAAGCTCAAACTCAGGCTGCCTGGAGAAAGCAAAGCTGATTTGCAGTGCATCCTCCTAAAAGCTAGGTGAGGATCATATGGGAATGATAAGCAAAAATATGGCAAAAAATGGGGTCAACCAGCATCGCTTTGAGTGACCTCCAAGCACTGAACAGAAAATTGCCTTTGAGCACCACTGGTTGTGACAAACAAACAAACAGGGTCAAAAATCACATAGCAGTTGTATGGCTGCTTAAGGACACATAAGAGGATCCTTGTCCAAATTTCCTGTAGTCTCTTCTTAACAGACTTCTTATTTGGAAGTTGCAAAAGAGAACATCTCTAAACTAAAGGTCACCATAGTGATCATAAGTCAACACAAATGAAAGCGAATCACTACTGAAGGTTTATATTTTAAGGCAGATATTTCCAACTATGTTGCCTCTCCCCTCCAGGACAAAAAACAAAACAAAACAAAACAAAACAGAAAACCAGGATAAGAAAAGCAATTTTAAGTCGTTTCAACCTCTTAAATGTGTAACACCTTACAGCAATGTCTGGAGATAGTGGTCAAGTGATGTAATATTATGCTGTGAAAAGCTCTTTGGAGGGCGGGGAGATTTGGAGCTCCCTAACAGGAATGAGTTTACTGCCAGTGAATCTCAGCAGCCAGGCTGGCAGTTCAATACAAGGAGCTGAGGATGTGGTGCTACTTCAGTTCTTAGGGTTCTTCCAACTCATACCCTGAAGTGTTTAGGCCCCCCAAGCTATTTCAGTGAAAATTGGGGGATCATATTGTGCCAGGGATCAAACCAGAGTCAGTGGCATGCAAAGGACACTTAACACCTATATATACTATTTCTCCAGCTCCTAAAATGTTCTTTTTTTATTCTCTTTATTCTATCACATGGGGGGGCCAGAGAAATAGTATAGTAGGCAGCCGACCGAGGCAGACCTGGGTTAGATCTTTGGCATCCCATTTAGTTCCCTGAGCTCATTAGGAATGTGAACATTGCCAAGTGTGGAGCGCGCCTCCCCCCACCAATTTCCATCATGTATCCATGTTTTACGTTTTCAAAATAGCTCATTAACTGCAAGTGGGACAATGAGGCAAGGAGTCAACTAACTCCATAATTCTTTCCTGACGAGCGTGGTTTATTAATTTTTTGCAGCAATCCTGCTTCAGACCCATTCACCTGGGGTTTGAAATATGGTGTGTGAGGTGATTTTACAACTAGCACCCAAACAGGAACCTGAACCATGGACTCTCAGAGGGTCAAGTCACTCACCATCGTTGGGGTCTTCTTGGGTTCCTTTTTGGCCACTAGTTGTGAAATCACCCTACATGCCATATTTCTAAACCTGGATGAACAAGTCTGAAGCAGGGTAGCCGCAAAAAATTAACAAACCAAGCCAGTCAGGAGAAAATTATGGAGTTGGCTGGCTTCTTGCCTCATGGTCCACTCTGTCTCCAAGCCAAAACCAAAATCTCTTTTTATTCTACCAGTACAAATTCAACTGGGAAGAGGAGAGTTGAGTGAGATCTA